>NC_133310.1:8934248-8958005 GCF_012295235.1 Primulina huaijiensis | reverse complement strand
ACGCCGTTTTGCCGTCGAATTGTATCGAGATTGGATATTGAACCGTACTAGTATTGGTTTGAGTTGGAGATTGATCTTGTGATATTTGACATTGCCATTTCAGATTTATATTGACAAGATTCGACTTCAAGATTTCGATCACGATAAAGACTGAACAACGGAAGGTATAATTCAATGTTGATTCGGGAAGATACAACTCGAGCTAGATTCGACTTGAGTTTCCCTAAATCACATACTAGATGATTATTACCTTGTTATGCTTTATTTATTGATTTATCTTAAAGCATTGAGATAGGAGAGTCCTTGGTAGATTAGCCAAGCCGGATGTTCGGTTGTGTCGATGGGCGTAGGAGACGATTCACTCCTATTGTAGACATTCGATACAGAGGACCGAAGTCTGGGAATAAGACGTGCCTCCACCCCGATTTGGAGAGTAGGTGGGAGACTTGTTACGTCTTATTCACACCGGGATCCCTAGACTTAGAGTCGAGTCAAAGATATGAATTTGATTTACGTTGCCTGATTTAGATTAGTTGTGTTTCATAGACTATGGAACATATTCCTATTGTTTACATTCATTATAGCATGTTCATGATTTATCTTGTGTATATGCAAGTATACATTGTGTTATTCTGGGATTTATTCTCACCGGAGTTTCCAGCTGTTGTTGTGTCTGTATGTGTGCATAACAACAGGTGGGGCAGGATCAGGGTCGAGACGAGGATGATTGAGAGGTGATTGCGTGGTGATCACGGGCGTAGCGGAAGAAACTAGTTGTTGTATTAGACATGTATTAATACTTTTAAACGCTAGTTTGATTGTATGAACGAAACAAGACATGCATTTGCTTTTCATGAAATGCAATAAATCTTATGTATGTGTCGTATGTTAAAAGCAAAATTTTGACCCACATTTTCTAACAAAGATCCAATTAATCCCAAAGATAATCGAGTTAGAGCCCGGGTCCCCACATTCGCTGCTGGGTTCAAGGGTATGGGATGGTCTGGGCTGGGTCTGGGCGTGGTCTAAGGATGGCTAGGGTAAGGTCGGCTCGGTGGTTAAGGGCTGGAAGAGTCCTATAGTCACTAAGAGTTATATGCAAGAGTTCATTCATGTGCAGGTTATGTAGCTAGGTTCCAGGAGGGTTTGAACGAGATAGGGCTAGGTTTTATGGGCTGGGCTCGGTCAGTAGGGTGACTAGGTGGCTTGGCTAGGGTTTGGCTCGAGGTGGCTTGGGCGTGGCTCGAGTAAATTGGGAGATGACTCGGTGTGTTCGAGTGATGGTCATTATTTCCAAAATTAAACGGAAAATTGGAACCATGGGTCCATGGGTGTGGTTCATGGCTCCCAAGGGTAGAATAAATAATAAAATGTTATGTTTAAAATTTGGGATCAAAATATGGAGTTTTGGATTTATCCGGAATTTAATCGCCACACGAAACGCTAATTAAAGAATTAATTGAAAAGCTTAGTTTTAAGCTTTATAAAATTATGAAAAGTCATATCTAAGCTTAAATAATTATTTGGAATAAGCCCATGTCATTAAAAATGAGAAAAAGATAAATTCGAGAATTTTTACGTCCTGTGGTAAAACGGTAATTTTACACTTAGGAAAATATGTAAACGCTTGGCAGCGCCCCGAAGGATCATAATGCTTGTAAAATGATATTATATGATTTAAATGATGATTTTGATGATAATATGTATTTTTATTATTTATGGTTAAGCGGTGCAATTTACATTCTATAAAATGCTATTTTTGGAAAGCTATGATTTTAAAATGAAAGGAAAAATATTTTGAAGGATGTGAATTGACTGTGATAAATGATATATGATATGTGGGGGATCCGTTTTAGAAGGAAAGGTGAACTTACAATTTTGTGGGGATGTCGTGAGGGAAAAAGGCCCCAAAGAGAGCCCATTTACAGGAGAAGGCCCGAGAGGGAGCCCGTCTATGGGAAAAGGCCCTTGAGGGAGCCCCGACGATCGTATTTCCATGGTGGAGCCTAGTGTACACCCCCATGGGCCATGTGGAGCTAAAAACTGATTAATCGACCGAAGGATAAAAGCTAGTCATTTTCAGAGATCAAACTTCACCCAAAATGATATATGATTGAAAGCTTATGATTAAAATGATTTTATGATATATGATTCATGATGATGATTAAAGCAAAATTTTTAAAACGATTTATTTATGCTCAAATCTTACTTTTAAATGATTTTTAAAGGATATATTTATGCTTAAAAGTTATTTTTAAATGATTTTTTTTCTTATGATTTTAATTATGCTTAAATGATTTTTAAATGGTTGATTTATGTTCAAAAACTATTTTAAATAAAAGTATGATTTTAATGCATGTGATTTTATATGTATTATTTGCTATTCATGTTTAGAACGTGTTGAGTCTTTAGACTCATTAGGTTTGTATGATGTAGGATTCGATGACTTATGGGAGGTGCTGACGATTGAGTGGATCGAGTGCAGCAGTACACACCCGATGGCCTTTATGTTTGCGCACTAGCTAGATAGACTTATGATTTAAAGATTTAAGTTAATGATTATATTAGAGATATTTTTATGCTTTATTTTATTGTTAGTTGATCTTTTTAAAAGTCAATTTAGGAAGTCTTGGTTAGTTGATGATTTAGGATTTATTTTATGCACTTGAGATTTCATATGCTAATTTATTATGATTGTTAGAAATGTTATTTTATTTAGATAGTATTCTCGAGTTTTTGATTTATGATTAGTAAAATAAAAAAAAAGTCGAGGTCGTTTCATTTGGTATCAGAGCAAAGGTTTTCTCCAAAGGGTTGTGTACTGTCACTCCGAGAAGCTGAAGAAGTCACGTCTCAAATATGTGAGTTTTTATTGCTTTATATTTTATATGCCAAAATTCTTTAAATGCTTATATGATGCATGATATAAATGTTAGTTGCATGCTGCATGGAAAATTTTTAAATGCATGTTGGTTATGTGGTTGGATGACGTATACAGAGATGTTTCCTAAAAGAATTTTGCGTAGGACTAATGAGGATAGACTGGAGGAGAATATTCCACAGCCTCCACCTGTTCAGGATGCTAGTGCCCGTGTACAAGCCGGTATGGCCCGTTTTTTTGAGCAGCACGTAGGAGATGGAGCAAGGGTTAGACCAGAGGCAACTTATGAGCGATTTAGGAGGATGCACCCCGAGGATTTCCATGGCACTACTGATCCATTCGTTGCTGAGGGATGGATTAGGTCTTTAGAGGTGATCTTTTGCTACATGGAGATGGTGGACTTTGTCTTTGGAGGAGTTCAAGAGGGTGTTCTATGACAAGTACTGCACATCTGATATTCGTTCTAGGCTTAAGAGAGAGTTTATGAGTCTCCTACGTAAACGCTTGACAGCGTCCCGAAGGATCATAATGCTTGTAAAATGACATTGTATGATTTAAAATGATGATTTTGATGATAATATGTATTTTTATGATTTATGGTTAAACGGTGCAATTTATACTATTTAAAATACTATTTTTGGAAAGCTATGATTTTAAAAGAAAAGGAAAAATATTTTAAGGGATGTGAATTTACTGTGACAAATGATATATGATATGCGGGGAATCCGTTTTTTTAAGAAAGAACGTTGAACTTACAATTTTGTGGGGATATCGTGAGGGAAAAAGGCCCAGAGGGAGCCCATTTACGGGAGAAGGCCCTAGAGGGAGCCCATTTATGGGAAAAGATCCCAAGGAGAGCCCGTCTATGGGAGAAGGCCTCCGAGAGAGCCCCGAAGATCGTATTTCTATGGTGGAGCCTAGTGCACACCCCATGGGCCACGTGGAGCTGAAGACTGATCAGTTGACCGAATGACAAAATCTTGTCACTTTCAAGGATCAAACTTCACCTAAAATGTTATATGATTGAAAGCTTATGATTAAAATGATTTTATGATATATGATTGATGATGATGATTAAAGCAATTTTTTTTAAAAAATTATTTATTTATGCTCAAATCTTATTTTTAAATGATTTTTAAAGGATTTATTTATGCATAAAAGTTATTTTTAAATGATTTTACTACTTATGATTTTAATTATGTTTAAATGATTTTTAAATGGTTAATTTTTGTTCAAAAGCTATTTTAAATAAAAGTAAGATTTTAATGCATGTGATTGTATATGTATTATTTGCTATCCATGTTTAGAACGTGCTGAGTCTTTAGACTCACTAGGTTTGTATGATGCATGATTCGATGATTTATGGGAAGTGCTGACGATTGAGTGGATCGAGTGCAGTAGTACACATCCGAGGGCCTTTATGTTTTCGCACTAACTAGATAGATTTTTGATTTAAATATTTATTTTAATGATTTTATTAGAGATATTTTTATTCTTTATTTTATTGTTAGTTGATCTTTTTGAAGGTCAATTTAGGAAGTTTTCGTTAGTTGATGATTTAGGATTTATTTTATGTACTTGAAATTTCATATTCTAATTTATTATGATTATTAGAATTTTTAATTTATTTTATTTAGATAGTATTTTCGAGTTTATGATTTATGATTAGTAAAAAAAAAATCGAGATCGTTTTCTCTCCACTCGGGAATAGGGAGTGGTCTCAGCTTCCCTGTAGGTCTCTGATGCTTTGCCTTGACCTGCTGACACGTCAAACACTCGGAGACGCAAGTGCAGGATAACCCCAAGGGGTTGTGGGTTTTTTTCTACCAATTGGGGCTCTCCCTTCCCCACCCCCATGGGGATGGTCTACAGGGTTCATAACTACTCCTCTTACTACAGGACGCTTACCTAGCCAACGCTTGGATCCGGCTCTACCCAAACTTTTCTGGCCAGCCACCAATAAAGAGACTGAAGATCCTTATACATCTTCGTACTCCCTGGATGGATGGAGTACAGGGTGGTGCTGTGGAACTCACTCAAGATATCTGATCTCAGGGAATCACTGCTAGGAATCCACAGTCGGTCACGATATCTAACTATGTTTTCTACAACTGTATACAACCTTCGGCCCTTAGCCTCATCCATCTGTCCCCACTTCTGTAATTGTTCATCAGAAGCCTGCCCTGCTCGGATCCTGTCCCTCAATGTCGACTGTACTATCAGGGTAGAAAGACTAGGGGCATCACCCTTGGCATAGACTACAAGCTCAAACCTTTGAATCCGTGCCTACAATGGTATCTGTATTGACAACTGAGCGGTCAATGCATTCTTCCTGCTCAGGGCATCTGCAACCACATTAGCCTTACCCGGATGGTAGCTAATGTCACAGTCGTAATCCTTCACTAGCTTTAGATACCTCAGTCTCATGTTCAGCTCTTTCTATGAGAAGAAGTACTTCAGGCTGTTGTGATAAGTGAAATCTTGCACTTCTCCTCATACAGATAATGCCTCCAAATCTTTAGGGCGAAAATTACTGCTGCTAGCTCGAGGTCATGAGTCGGATAGTTCTTTTCATGAACCTTCAACTGTCTGGATGCGTAGGCTATAACTCTGTCATTCTACATCAGAACTGTGCCCAAACTGAGCCTCAAAGCATCTGTATAAACCAAAAACTCTCCTTGCCTTGATGGCATAGCTAGAACTGGTGCTGTGGTCAACGCCTGCTTCAGCCTGTCAAAACTCTCCTGGCACTCAGGTCCCCAAACAAACTTCACGTTCTTCTTCATCAAGGCGGTCAATGGCAACGTGATGGAAGAAAATTCCTGTATGAACTTTCGATAGTATCCAGTCAATCCCAAGAAACTGCGGATCTCTATCACACTCTTAGGTACAGGCCAATCTCGGACTGCCTCAACCTTGCTAGGATCGACCTCCGCTCCGTCTCGGGATACAATGTGGCCCAAGAATGCCACTCTGTCTAGCCAGAACACGCACTTACTGAATTTGGCATATAGTCGTCTGTCCTGTAAAATTTGCAGTACGGTCCTCAGATGCTGACTGTGCTCCTATCTGCTCTTCGAATTGATCAGGATATCATCTATGAAAACTATGACGAACTGATCCAAATATGGCTTAAACACGCGATTCATGAGATCCATGAAGATCTTTGGCGCGTACGTCAATCCGAAGAACATCACCAGAAACTCATAGTGCCTATAACGCCTCCTGAAAAATGTCATATGAACGTCAGACTCTCTCACCTTCAGCTGGTGGTATCCTGATCGGAGATCTATCTTCGAGAATATTGATGATTCCTGAAGTTGATCAAATAGATCATCGATCCTGGGCAATGGATACTTTTTCTTGACCGTGACACGGTTCAGCTCTCTGTAGTCAATGCAAAGTTGCATGCTACGATCTTTCTTCTTAACAAACAGTAACGGTGCGCACCCATGGAGAAAATCTGATCTCCGGACCAAATTGATAATTTGAATCCCAAATCCATAGCCTCTGGTATGATTTCTAATTGCTTGACAAAAGATTTAGATATAAACGAGTATGTAGCTTAGGAGTCTAGTAATACATACGTGGCTACACCTGAAATATATATCATTCCGGCGACAAAACAAAAAATCAAATCTTATAGTGTTGAAACTTAAGAAATTTTCTAAAATCAATTATCCCAAAATTCACGAAAAACTACTAATTTAATTCTAGTACCCAATCACAAATCTCGAATTTTACCTCAAACATTACGAAAATTGCAATTTGACCCTTATAGTTTCGAGTTCTTCAAAGTTTGGCCCAGCAATTTTTCAAAAATTGCTTTTTGGTCCCCAAAAGATTTCGAATTTAGCCCAAATAATTCTTTAAAAATTTTGAAATTTAAGAATTTAATCCCCAACAATTTGAAAAAATTCGAAAACAGTCCTTAAAATTTCATTTTTTGCAATTAATTCCCTAAAATTCCTAACTCGTTTAATTCAATATTTAAGTCCAATTAGATAGAGCATGCAACCTAATTTATTCTAGGTTCTCAATCCCAAAGTAACTCAACAACCAACATAGTAATTTTTGCATTCGAGGCAATAAATAAATGAAACTTTTAAACGTAAAGGTTACTGGTGATCAATGTAGAGTCTGGCTTGGCTTCTGTCTCCTCCGCATGCATCACGTAGGCCCTTCCAATAGTGGGGCCCTGGTGATCAACGTAGAGTCAGCTGCTTTATGGCCCTCTTCTTTCCATATGAAGCACTTGAAAGTACCCCACATACACTTGTCATAATGAAATTTGTTGCACTGTTTGCACGGCGGTCCTCCCTCCAGCTGAGGATCCCCTGGTGCATGAGTTGGCCGCTGCTGTCCAGGCCTCTTGAACTGACTCTGGGGCTTCTGCTGCCACTATGGCCCTGAATACTGCTTATTCTGCGGCTGAGTACTCTGTTGGGTCTGATTCCTCTCTCGCTGCATCTCCATGTCGATATCCTTCAGTGCTTGCTATGCCTGAAACGCACAAGCGGTGGCCTCATCATAGCTTGCCGACCTCACGTAATGTGGGTCGGATGCCATCCATGAAATTCCTCAGCTTCTGTGCAGTGTCTATCGCAATAAAGGGTACAAAGTGACAACCCCTGTCAACTTCCGGATAAATTCTGCTACAGAAGAGTCCCCTTGTCGAAGACTCATAAACTCCCTCATCAGGCGGCACCTGACATCCGCTGGGAAATACTTGTTGAAGAAGATCTCCCTAAACTGGCACCAAGTGAGGGTAGTCAACTCCACCCCATGAGCGGCTCCCTCCCACCTAAGGGATGCACCATCCCTCAGCATATAAGTGGCACACCTGACCTGGTCGTCATCCCTCATATCCAAGTAAAGAAAGTGTAGCTCCTAAGCTCGAATCGAACCCTCCACCACGAAAGGGTCAGTGGTACCCCCAAAATCCTTCGGATTCGGCCATCTAAACTGCTCATAAATGTAAGTCTTGGGGTCTGGGAGCTTGCTGTGCCTGCTCTATAAGTCTAGCAATACATCCAAGACTCGGGTAGCGGCATCTCCTGGCGGTGGTGGTGGTGGTGGAAGGCCTCCGTAGCCTCCAGAAACATCATCATGATGGTCAGTGCTAGGGGAGCGTCTGAGAGGCATGATATGTGAATACAGGACAAATTCTAAACGTTACCCATCATGCAATATAGTCTAGTTTTCAAAACATATAATCCTCAAATCGTAAAAACAACTAGACATGTACTTAAAATCGCAGAGAACATGTATCATGTAATCATGCAGGTGATAGCATTAAAACATTTAAAATATTTAAAATCATACAAACTTACAGACTGAGGCTTGAAGACTGAGCTGCAGAAGCTGGCGGTGGCACAACCCTATACAGGAACCTTGCTCTGATACCAACTGAAACGTCTACTAATTAAAATACTACTATGAAATTTTTTTTTAAATAAAACAAATAAGACGTGTAAAGTTACTGCCAACCATCAACATATAAAAACGATAGCGCATAAAAATATCCAAATCACTCTTATCTCAAAAACATGATGTGTTGAAAATACAGTCCTCGGGTTCGTGTGCGTACATCCAACTGTGCCTACTCAGTCTTCGGCACCTCCAATCTCCTGATCAATATGCTCACCTACATCATTCACACCTCGTGAGTCTAATGACTCAACACACCTATAATGTTATAGTAAGTACATATACATAGCAGGTAACAGTGAAAAGTACCGTGATAAAAATACGTTTCATGATCGTAAAAGTTGCATGCATAATAATAACCTGTCGAAGCATAAACATTTTCTTAATATATCACATCATATTAGCATATATGTGTTCGTTTTTTTTCTTTAATTTCGATTCCTTTCATTAGTTGTGACTTTAGTATCATAGTGTCAGTCGCTGGATCCATCTACGTGTAACTATGGTACTCGGTGGCGGGGACATCAGCGACATCGTTACCCGTCCACTAAGTCTTGGTCTTACATTTCATCGTGTCATCATATTAGTCACAACCAACTCTCATCTTTCAAAACATGTCATTATATTCATCACTTAATAAAACCATGCATATACGTAAATTTTTCTTAAAATCAAACATGCACCGTATTTTTTTTCAAAATTATACAAAAATTCATATACGTGATAACATAAACATTGAAAACACGACAAATCGTGTTTAGAGCGCTGCCAGGACTAAAAACTCGACCCAGGTGCAAAATGACCATTTTCCCTCTGAAAACCCTAATTGATCATTTTACCCATGGATCTCAGAATTTCGACCCGAATTCAACCAAACTCTTTAGAACACCTAAAATCATAATATTAATCAATTCTTAGATGTAAACTCAAGCTTGTTACAAAACTTACACGATTCGTTTTAAAACTCGGACCGGGGTCATGGTTTTAACCCGAAACTTAACCAAATCTTTCCCAAATTAAACCATGACCCAACCATGCCCTACCAGCCCCTAAAACACCTAGACCATACCACCTAAGACCCTCGAACAGCCCCGGAAAGTTCTTGGAATTTTACTGCACGTGCTCCCCTTCACCCTATTCGAACCTTTAGTGCTAACCATTCGACCAATGCCCCAAACCACCAAGACCGGACCCTAGCTAGCCACCCTAGGAGCATGACCGACCACATAGGACACCACTAGACTAACTCTAAGCACGTCAACACACCATGCACGCCCAAGGTTCGGATTTGCCAAGAAAACCATAGCCACCACACTACAACTCATCGGCCTTCAACCAACACAACCAAGTCTCGACTCCAGCCTAGTGACCTCTTCTTCCTTGACTTGAACAGCCCCTTATGACCCTCACATGGCAGCCCCTGGCACCATGGTAAATAAAACGTGAGATATATGCAAGGACATACGTAAATCATGACCAACCGAACCCAAAAACATTTTAACATGCAAGGACTATGCAAAATTCAAACACGACACACATATCAGCATATATACAGCATGCATGGTGAGAAAAAGAAGACACGTGGTGCGCCTTAATGTTCATGAGCTCAAAAACCTGACGGCCATTGCGAAAAACACGCAACGGAGAGGCGGGGAAGAATTTTTCTAGAAATCTAGAGAGAAAACCCGATGGTGGCTGCTGATTTTCAAAGGTGGAGGTTGCTGAATGAGAGAGTGGGGCGGCCACGGATGTGTATTAGGTTTAGGAATTGATTAGGTCATGTTTAAGTAGAAAATTTGTTCACTAATGGGCCCTAATTAAAAATTACATGGATTAAAAGGGTTTTGGTCCCACTAAGCACTAAAAAAACCCATCAAGCTCAATAACACTCTCGAAAAATATTTCGTTTGGGTACGTTTTTGAAAATATTACCCAAACCCTCAAAGAGTCCTCCGAATCGTTAAAATTTACGTACCGGCTAAAAATATGATCCGGCAAGTAAAAATAACCAACCAAGGTCTATTTTAAAAAATAATACTTAATTACACCATATATTAATTAATTAAAGATAATTATTCAATAAAAATATTTTTTCTGATCATCCTCGGTCTCTATTACTCGTTCGAGCGCGAAATGCAAACCCTAATGCATGAAATTTTAAAATAATCATTAAATAAACATCTATCCATGCCATTCTCATGCAAAAAAATGCATAAAAATCATTAAAAACATATTTTAAATAAAACCCTAGATTGCATGCAGTCGGGTTACGTAGTTCGAATTTCCCGGACCTTACAATAAGGGCTTAGCAATTTTAGAAAAATCTCTAATGAAACGCCGGTAAAAATATGCATTGCCTTGGAAACTTCTAACTCACTTCATTGATGCTGGTTGTGGTAAGTTTTTGATGACTTCCACTTCAACTTTGTCCACCTTAATCCCTTGTTCAGAAATCTTGTGTCCTAGCACAATCCCCTCTTGTGCCCTAGCACAATCTTGGTCTCTTCGCATCTTTTCAATACTGCGTTCAGATTCTGCAAACACTCATCAAACGTTGCACCAAAGATAGAAAAGTCATCCTTAAATATTTCAAGAAAAGTTTCAATCATATCATGGAATATAGCAGCCGTGCATCGCTGAAGTAGCATGGGCCTTACAAAGACCAAAGGGCATACATCGGAAAGCAAACATAATGACAAGTGAAAGTGGTTTTCTCTTGGCCCTCAGGCGCAATGGAGATTTGTTTGTATCCCGAATATCCATCTAGAAAACAATAAAACTCATTTATCGCTAGCCTTTCTAACATCTGATCAATAAAAGGGATGGGAAAGTGGTCCTTACGGGAGGCATCATTCAACTTCATAAAATCAATACACACTCTTCACCCCGTAAAGGTCCTAGTGGGAATAAGTTCGTTATTTTCATTAGTGATCACAGTAATCCCACCTTTCTTAGGCACACACTAAACAGGACTAGCCCATGTGCTATCGGAGATAGGATAGATAATACCTGCATCGAGAAGCTTGATAGTTTCATCCTTCACTACCTCTTGCATCTTTGGATTGAGTCGTCATTGAGGTTGCACGAGGGGTGAATACTTCTCTTCAATCAGGATTTTGTGCATGCAAATTGATGGACTTATTCCTTGATGTCTGCCACCTTCCAGGCAAAAGTTTTTTTTGTGCTCTTTAAGAACTTGCAGCAGTTTTACCGTAGTAGCATCTGTCAAAGTAGCCGAAATAATGACAGATAGATTATTATTCTCACATAGGTATATGTACTTTAGGTGCGGAGGCAGTGGCTTGAGCTCAAGCGTTGGTGGTTCCTCAATGCTTGACTTCGAAGGGGTCAAATCTCTTCGCTCTCCCAAATCCTCCAGTTTCATCCTCGTTGGCTTCTTCCATGGATGGTTGGCATTAAAGTATGCCACTATTTTCGCTTTTTCTCCGTCCAAGTCATGCTCCTTTAATTCAGTTGTGAGGGTGGCTTCCAATGGGTCCTTCACAACGTCTTGCACAAAACTGTTCACAAGTGAATCCAAAGCATCGATTCTAAAACAATCATCAGTGCGCAGTGAAAGAGGATCGATTAAGGTGCCCGAATGCGCAACGGAAGTTTAAAAAATTGTTTTTCAAGGGCAAAAACCGAGCACCCTAATCCTATAATGTGTAGAAAATACTAAAACACCAAAATGTCACACATAGGGTGTCTAGAATTTTTTACCTATCGATCTCTTGAGATTGATGATGGCTCCAACTAAGGTGTAAACACCTTAGCTCTTGAATGGCAAGACAATCTTCAAGCTCTCCTTGCTTCAAAATTAGGCGCACCACTTGCAAGCTAGAACCCCTCTTATTTTGCACTAGAAAAATAAGAGGACTTTTCTTTTGAGAAGTGAGTGTTTCCTCAACAATTGAAGAACATAAATTGAAGGGAATGAGTGTAGGAGATTTCGGCCACTTCAAAGGAGGAGAAAAGGATTTTTCTTGGTTGGGCAAAAAGTGATAAAGTGCACGAGCATGTCATGCAATGTTTAATGAAAAAGTGCATCCAACCCTTCACCTTCCTAGCATGCCTTTTGCTTGGGCTTGTAACAATTACAAGGCCCATAGACTTTAATTTAAATGTCTCAAACAAATTTGAGCCCAATTAAACCTTACTTCAATTTACTCAAGCCCACTAGTTAAATAATTATTCCAATTGGGCTCTACAAGACCCAATGTTATTTAATTAATTCAACACTTGAATTAATTTAACTATTTAGACTCTACTAGGCCCACTAGTGTTTAATTAATTCAACACTTGAATTAATTTAATTTAGTTCATAATAATGTTTATGAAAATCACAATTTTCAAATACATTAATTATTTGGCCAACTTTTAATTTAGGAACACTTCCACAAATTAAAAGTTACATTTCCCTCATAGAAGTCATACTTCTATTTTTTCTTATGCTTATAAACTCCTTTATAAGCCGTTCAACACATTAAACTATTTTACTTCTCAACGGGATCTAGAAAAGCTAGTACTTGTGTGGCCCTCAATGGTTCATTGATACAACTAGCCGTGGGTTCACATCTCCAAGTGATTGGACTAAACATGTCCTTATACGATCATACCCCAATTGCTCCATTCTTAATTATCAACTCCTTGATAACAAGAACGTCAGAACTCAAGTCTGATAGCACCCAACCAATCATGTAAAACGCCTAGCAGCATCGCTTACATGATTCCCTCAGTATCAAATGATAGTGCCTGCAAGAACCATTCAATTATGGTTAGCGTACAGTACGGTCCCTTCAACTCATATATCGCGACCGATTCGACAACCTTTGGTATATCGAGAGTTGTCAATGAATCGATACTATGTGTCATGTCGTAGTTGCATCGATGGTGTAATCTATGAAACCCCTTTCATAATTACCACCATACTCTGATCAGATATTTCATACTACATACACATAGGATATTCATACCCGAAGGTAAGCGGTGAATCCCCGACTACAATGCATCGATTCCTATATGTTTCGACAAAACACCCAACCTTGCCACCTGATGACCCCATGAGAGTCGGTAAACAAGTCAAAGTGCAATGCTAGCACATAGAGTCTCAATGTTGTCCCGGGTCATAAGGACTAATGGTGTACAACCATAAACTAGGACTTTTCCACTCGATAAGTGAGAACCACTTGGAAAGTCCTTTACGGAGGGTTGTTCAGTGCACTCTACCAGGAGCACCTATCTGCATGCTCGGACATCACAATGTCCCATACCAATGAAACATGGTACTCACATCGCAGATACTAGTCTCGAACTCGAGCGGCCTATATCCTTCTTAGAGGCGGCTGAATCGACTAAGAACTATTTAGAATATACAGTATTCCAAATATGAGTTTCATGATACTCATCATATGAGAATCTCATATTCTTTCTACTATTTGTATATTCAAGGACTTTATCTATGCAATTAGCATGGGTATACAAATAAAGAATTGCCAAACAATAATTTCAAATATTATTAAAATAAAGACTGTTTATACATAGAGTTTCATTGTGAACACTCGGCCAACATTTGGCTCGACGTGCACCTACTCTAACAATCTCCCACTTGCACTAGAGCCTACTATCCATATGCTTCAAACTCACTCATCGATTCGCGATGCTTCTCGAGTAATGGTCCAGGTAAAGGATTAGTTAATGGATCAGCAACATGATCTGCGGAGCCGACTTTGTCAATCGACACTTTTCCTCTTTCCACAATCTCTAGGAGGATGTGGTACTTTCTCAATACATGTTTGGACTTCTGATGAGACCTTGGCACCTTTGCTTGAACAATGGCTCCCGTGTTATCACAAAACACCGGGACAGGAGCAACTCCATTAGGAATGACGCCCAACTCTTTGACGAAATTCCTTATCCAAACAGCCTCCTTTGCTGCAGCTAATGCAGCAATGTATTCGGCCTCAGTGGTGGAATCCGCAGTACTGTCTTGCTTGGAACTCTTCCAAGAGACAGCAGCACCATTGAGCATGAATACAAACCCAGAGGTTAACTTCTAGTCATCGATATCGCTTTGGAAGCTAGAGTCGGTATAGCCTTCCAATTTCAGTTCTCCACCCCCACAGACCAAGAACAACTTATTGGTCCTTCTCAAATACTTGAAGATGTCTTTCACAGCTTTCCAGTGTAGAAGACCAGGGTTCGATTGATATCTACTCACTACACTTTGTGCAAAAGCCACGTCCAGACAATAGATATCATCCCATACATAATGCTACCAATTGCAGATGCATAAGGAATGCTTGTCATCGCCGTTATCTTTGCATCAGTCTTGGGACACATAGACTTGGATAGGGACACGCCATGACACATTGGTAGATGTCCTCTCTTGGCCTCATCCATCGAGAACCACGTCACGATGGTATCAATGTATGTGGACTGGGTGAGACCAAGCAATCTTCTAGATCTATCTCTATAGATCTGTTTTCTCAATACAAAAGATGCTTCACCCAAGTCCTGCATCGAGAACTTATTTTTTAACCATATTTTAGTTGATTCCAACATTCCTACATCATTCCCAATGAGTAGAATGTCATCAACATAAAGCATCAGGAATGTCACAGCACTCCCACTGACCTTCTTATACACACAGGGTTCCTCAGGATTCTTAGTAAAATCAAACTCTTTGATTGTACTATCGAATCTAAGATTCCAACTCCTAGATGCGTGCTTTAGACCATAAATAGATCTCTCCAGTTTGCATACCATATGCTCACTTCCGATAGATGTAAACCCTTCAGGTTGAGACATGTAAATCTCTTCCTTAATATCCCTATTAAGAAATGCTGTCTTGACATCCATCTGCCATATCTCATAGTCATACCATGCAGCTACAGCTAGCAATATCCTTATCGACTTGAACATTGCAACTGGAGAAAAAGTTTCCACAAAGTCAACTCCTTGTCTTTGAGTATATCCTTTTGCCACCAATCGCGTCTTGAAGGTCAATACCTTCCCTTCCGCCCCAAGTTTCCTCTTGTAAATCCATTTACATCCTATGGGAACAGTTCCCTCAGGTGGATCCACAAGTTTCCACACATGGTTCGAATGCATGGAATTCATCTCAGATTCCACTGCTTCAAGCCACTTGGATGAATCGGCATCAGATAATGCTTCCTTGAAGGCCTTTGGATCACATCCATGGATAGGCTCATCATGGCCCTCTTCAAGAAGTAGACCATCCCTCATAGGTGGTCTCGAGACTCTCTCGGATCTTCTAAGAGCTTGTATCTCCTCTGTTGGCTCTTCGGGTGTGGGTTCTATAATTGTGGGTGTCTCTCGAACCTCTTCGAGTTCTATCGTCTCCCCTTTTCTATCCAATAGAAATTTCTTTCCAAAAAGGTTGCATTCCTAAAAACAAACACCTTTGTTTCTCGGGGATAATAGAAATAATATCCGACTGAATTCCTTGGATATCCCACAAAGTAACATAAAATGGATCGACTATCAAATTTATCTCCCACTACCTGCTTCACATAAGCAGGGCACCCCCATATTCTAAGATAAGAATATTTGGGAGGCTTACCCATCCATATCTCATATGGTGTCTTATCAACTGCCTTTGAATGGACATTGTTCAACAACAGTGCCGCTGTCTCAAGCGCATATCCCCAAAAAGATGGCGGCAACTCCGTGAACCGCATCATAGACCGAACCATGTCCATCAAAGTCCGGTTACGACGCTCCGAAACACCATTCAACTGCAGTGTAGAGGGAGAAGTCCACTGTGAGAAAATACCATTCTCCCTAAGATACTATTGGAACTCGGCACTCAAGTACTCACCACCTCGATCCGATCGAAGTGTCTTGATGCTTCGTCCCAACTGTTTCTCTACTTCAATTCTGAATTCTTTGAACCTTTCAAAGGCTTCAGACTTGTATTTCATCAAATACACATACCCGTACCTCGAAAAGTCATCGGTAAAGGTGATCAAGTAGGCATGTCCATGCTTAGTGGTGGTGCTAAGCGGACCGCACACATCGGTATGGATCAAATCCAATAACCCTTTGGCTTGCTCCACATGGCCCTTAAAGGGAATTTTTGTCATCTTTCCTTTTAGACAGGATTCACAAGTCGTGAGAGCATTAATATCAGACATATCAAACATGCCCACTCCCACTAACTTGTTCATCCTTCTTAGGGAAATATGTCCTAATCGAGCATGCCATAATTGTGCCGAATTTAGAGTATCTTGTTTTCGCTTGTTTGTTGTTATTTCTTGGACATTGTTTAGTGGAATATCTTTCAATTTTAAGTTGTATAGATCGTTTTCAAGTTCTCTAGTACCAATCAAACATTCATTCTTGTAAATGTTGCAAACACCTTTACTAAATAAACAAGAATTTCCATTTTTATCAAGCATAGAAATGGAAATAATGCTTTTCACCAAATCGGGTACAAACAAAACATCTCTTAAAACTAACTTAAAATCATTGTTCAAAATCAAGTAAACATCTCCAATAGCTTGGCAGCAACTCTTGCTCCATTGCCCAGCCTCAAGAAGGTCTCACATTCCCTTAGTCTCATACTTCTTCCCATCACCTGCAACTTATTACAGAGATGTGAGCCACCGCCGGTATCTAATACCCAAGAAGTAGAGTTAATTGAAATATTTACTTCGATATAGAACATACCGTTTCCAGATCCCTTCTGGGCAAGATATTCTCTGCAGTTAAGCCTCCAATGTCCAGGCTTCTTGCAGTGATGACAAATATCAGCAGCCTTGTCAGCCTTCACTGGTATGGCTGCCACAGCGGGACTCGGAGCTTGCCTCTTCAAGGGCACGTTCTTCTTGGGACGTTGGAAAGAACGCTTCTTTCCCTTCCCAGGTGGACCAGTCTTCGTACCAGATGAAGAGCCCACATAAAGAACCGACTTCACTTTCTTGATGGTGGACTCAAAGGTAACAAGCATATTCATCAACTCTTCAAGGGTCGGCTCCATCTTGTTCATGTTGAAATTCACCACAAAATGATCAAATGAGCTATGCAGCGATAAGAGCAACACGTCGGTGGTCAACTTTGAAGGCAACGTAAGTTCCATGCCAACGAGTTCGTCCACGAGCCCAATCATCTTTAGGCCATGCTCATGGACCAAGGCCGCATATCGCATGCGCAAAGTGATCAGCTCTTTGAGATACAAATGAATGTCAGCAGCACTCTTTGCATCCTCAAAACGCCTCTACAGCTCATCATTCATAGACGCCTGCATATAACACTTGGCTTTCAAGTCATGGTCAAACCAATCCTTGTAAGTCTGTAATTCCTCAGGAGTGCAGTTAGCCGGAGCCTCAACAGGGGGCAACTCAGTAAGTGTATATGCTATCCTTTTCGAATTCAAGACGATTTTCAGGTTTCTTAGCCAAGTGAGGTAATTAGGTCCATTTAATATGTGTTTTTCCAGTATTGCAGATAGCGGATTGCGAATCAAAGAAATTGTCAAATTTGTACTGAAAAGTAAAACAGATAAATGTTATTGACTATGTAAAATATTTGGTAAGATATAAAGTATGGACTTTTACTTTATAAATATTTACTCCCACTGTTTTGACATCTTTCACTACCCTCTAGTGAAAACGGGAAACTTCTTTCATCAGTAGGTACGCAAGGTCCAATTAGCGAATTATGATCCCGAATAATATAAGCCAATCATAATTCCTAAAAGGTAGTTTCCAATTGCATCTCCATTCAACCCTTAACGTAAAATTTTGTCTCACAGTTGATTAGGACCCAATAATATGACGTCGTTCATCTTTACGTGTCAAGCCATACCCATCGATGTTGAACCTTAATGGACGGTCGCCATGAGTTCCCTCAATAATATGAGCCGAAATCATGGGAGTTCCACGTAGTTCACATCACCATGTCAATGGATGTCACAGCTTTCCGGTGTCCAAGGCCCCCCCAATAATATGAGCCGAGCCCCAAACACAGGTAGCGTTCATCATGCACCCATTGTCCATGGAAGACATGGAAATTATAAACACCTTTATAATTCCCCTTTTCGGGCTTGATATTAATTTTGAATCTTATTCAAAATGAGGGTTTTTAATTTTGAAAGGTCTCATCATTAATTTTATTTTAAAAGCTAGCCATGTTTGATCGTATGGTTTCCGGATTCATGCAACTTTGTTATTATCATAATAATAACGCACATACTCATTATTTATAACATATAATGCATATATTATAAATAGTAAACAAAATAAGGATGATCAATCGCCCCAAAAGTAATGGCCCGTTTGAGCTAAACATGGGCGTAGGTCCAATCCTAGGGAAATGCATGGGATGCAAATGCAACTTTTACATAAGCTTCCAATATTTTCATGTCTTCGATCTTCAATTATTTATTTCATGAGAAAAATATTTACAACTTTTGTAAATTTAAACTTAAGGGCCCAAAAAATCATTTTTCAGCAAAAACATTTTGGCCCATTTAAATTTCACAAATATGTTAGCCATCTAATGGCCCAACAACTTCAAGGCCCATGACACTTTGATAATCCAAAACACTTTTTGAAACCCTAGTCGTCATCGCCGTCGCCGGAGCTCCGTCGCCGGATTCCAGCCAACAAAAATATTTTTTTTTATTTTTAATAGAGGGGTTCGGGAAGCCCGCAGCCCGACACGCGAAATGGGCAGCAACATGCTGCCCGAAAATCCCCTTTGTCTTGGCCTTGATTTTTTTGCAAAAATACATCTTATGCGGTTAGAAATCGACTTCAATATAATATTATGTATATGCTACACAAAATAGTATCCTTAGCTCATGATTCCACTTGAAGAGGATCGATTAAGGTGCCCGAATGCGCAACGGAAGTTTAAAAAATTGTTCTTCAAAGTCAAAAACCGAGCACCCTAATCCTATAATGTGTAACAAATACGAAAACACCAAAATGTCATACATAGGGTGTTTAGAATTTTTTGCCTATCAATCTCTTGAGATTGATGATGGCTCCAACTAAGGTGTAAACACCTTAGCTCTTGAATGGCAAGACAATCTTTAAGTTCTCCTTGCTTCAAAATTAGGCCCACCACTTGCAAGCTAGAACCCCTCTTATTTTGTACTAGAAAAATAAGAGGATTTTTCTTTTGAGAAGTGAGTGTTTCCTCAACAATTGAAGAACAAAAATTGAAGGGAATGAGTGTAGGAGATTTCGGCCACTTTAAAGGGGGAGAGAAAGATTTTTCTTGGTTGGGCAAAAAGTGATAAAGTGCATGAGCATGTCATGCACTGTTTAATGAAAAATTGCATCCAACCCTTCACCTTCCTAGCATGCCTTTTGCTTGGGTTTGTGACAATTACAAGGCCCGTGAACTTTAATTTAAATGTCTCAAACATATTTGAGTCCAATTAAACCTTATTTGAATTTGCTCAAGCCCACTAGTTAAATAATTATTCCAATTGGGCTCTACAAGACCTAATGTTATTTAATTAGTTCAACACTTGAATTAATTTAATTATTTGGAATCTACTAGGCCCACTAGTGTTTAATTAATTCAACACTTGCATTAATTTAATTTAGTCCATAATAATGTTTATGAAAATCACAATTTTCAAATACATTATTTATTTGGCCAACTTTTAATTAAGAAACACTTCCACAAATTAAAAGTTACATTTCCCTCATAGAAGTCATACTTCTATTTTTTATTATTCTTATATACTCCTTTATAAGCCGTTCAACACATTGAACTATTTTACTTCTCAACGGGATCTAGAAAGCTAGTACTTGTGTGCCCCTCAATGGTTCATTGATACAACTAGCCGTGGGTTCACATCTCCATGTGATTCGGACTAAGAATGTCCTCATACGAGCATACCCCAATTGCTCCATTACTAATTATAAACTCTTTGATAACAAGAACGTCAGAACTCAAGTCAGATAGCACCCAACCAATCATGTTAAACGCCTAGCAGCAACGCTTACATGATTCCCTAGGTATCAAATGATAGTGCGTGCAAGAACCATTCAACTATGGTTAGCGTACAGTACGGTCCCTTCAACTCATATATCCCGACCGATTCGACAACTATTGGTATATCGAGAGTTGTCAATTAATCGATACTATGTGTCATGTCGTAGTCGCATCGATGGTGTAATGTATGAAACCCCTTTCAAAATTACCACCATACTCTGATCAAATATTTCATACTACATACACATAGGATATCCATACCCGAAGGTAAGCGGTGAATCCCCGACTACAATGCATCAACTCCTATATGTTTCGACAAAACTCCCAACCTTGCCATCTGATGACCCCATGAGAGTCGGTAAACAAGTCAAAGTGCAATGCTAGCACATAGAGTCCCAATGTTGTCCCGAGTCATAAGGACTAATGGTGTACAACTATACACTAGGACGTTTCCACTCGATAAGTGAGAACCACTTGAACAGTTCTTTATGGAGGGGTGTTCAGTGCACTTTACCAGGAGCACCTATCTGCATGCTCGGACATCACAATGTCCCCTACCAATGAAACATGTTACTCACATCGCAGATACTAATCTCGAACTCGAGCGGCCTATATCTTTCTTAGCGGCGGCTGAATCGACTAGAAACTGTTCAGAATTTACAGTATTCCAAATATGAGTTTCATGATACTCATCATATGAGCATCTCATATTCTTTCTACTTTTTGTATATTCAAAGACTTTATCTATGCAACTAGCATGGGTTTACAGATAAAGAAGTGTCAAAACAATAATTTCAAATATTATTAAAATAAAGACTGTTTATACATAGAGTTTCATTGTGAACACTCGGCCAACACTTGGCTCGACGTGCACCTACTCTAACACACAGTGTGTGCTTAAAAGCATTAAATAAATCAAAATTAATTTCTTCCTCCCCCATTCTTAATCTCAACTTCCTTTCTTGCACATCAATAAGGGCCTTCCCAGTTGCAAGGAATGGTCTCCCCAGAATTAAGGGCATTTCCATATCTTCGTCCATGTATAGCACCAAAAAATTTGTAGGGAATATAAATTTTTCCACCTTAACCAACACGTCCTCTATGACTCCTCGCGGATATTTGACAGATCTGTCTGCTAGTTGCAAGGACATCTGCTACTACTTATATTATAATTCACCCAAGTCTAGGTTGTCTGCAAGTAATATATTTCGTAAGTACGATATGGATTCACAGAGAGGTTATTTTAAGTTTAAATTTATTAATTTATGGATTACCAAATGCAAGAACGAAGTTTACAAATTATAAATTTTGTCAAGCCTCGAGGATTTATTCTTGGTTTATGCAATATTATTTAACTAAAAGTAAAACAAAGGAAACCACCATAAATAATGGTTCCAAGAAAATTAAATATTTAAACACACACCTAATATAATATAGTTCCCACTATAGAAAATACCGAATTCACCGATATTTTATATATGGTACCTATGATTATATATATAACTATATAAATATATAACTGCATAAAATAAATGTTAAATTAAATCATTATATTTCATTTAGAACAACCGGCAGAGCCACGCTATTGCCTAAATGAAATATATGATTTAATAAGTTAGTTGCGGAAAGTAATAAGTTAGTTGCGATTAAGTAAATGTTAAATGCGGAAAGTAAAAGTTAGTTGCGATAAAGTAAATGTTAGATNAAAGAAAGAATATACAAAATATAAAAAATCTTAGTTCACCAAGAATTCATCATCTTCACCTTCACATAATAGATTTAGCTTTCCATGAACTTACTTTTCATCAACCCTAAAAACATCACTCATAATTTGGAAAATGAAAAATATATTGGAACTTAGAACTTTTATACACACTCACACTATATTTTACAATGAGATAGAATGATTCTCAAGCTAACACAAGGCCTATATTTATAGGCCAAATGAGATAAAGGGTCAAAAATTTAATTAATGCAATGTAGTTGTAATAGTAGTCTTTGTCTCCTCCAACTTCAATTTCATGTCCCTTCTTTCAATGCTTTGTTCCACGACTTTAATCACCGAATTTGACTCTGCTCAAAACAACAAACATGTGGGTAATTGTCTGTAAATGAATTTGGCCACTTGGTTCACCTCATTTGTTTTAAAATTGAAATAGTTATGATTTTTTTACTATATGCTGGTCATGGTGAAAGTAAATTTGTCCTCCTTTTGATATTTTCACAATTTGATCATCTTAACCAACTTTTAGGCAATCATGTCTTCTGCAAAGTTGTAGATAATTTCTCAAGGATTCCAAACATGTTTGAATCACCTCCATTTGATTTTTCTAGCTTGAGTTATCATTATTTTACTAACACGTAGAAAACATGAAAATAAAACATATTTAGTAAGACATTTAAATATAAACACACAATACTAAAATAACATAATTTTGTAATATCAATGAAACTTAGATTTTAAAATATAGGTTTTAACATATAATAAATTATTAATTTTAAGTTTCATCACACCCCCACACTATCTTATTACTAGTCCCTTAGTAATAAAATTTATCGGAAAATCACAACCTAGATTTTTTATTCCTTTTATATATTCAAATATACAAACATATTCATTTTAAAAACAAACTCATATACCGATNTATATATTTTAATTTCTAAATTTTTTTATGATAATATAGTCAAAAAGATAATTCACACCACCCACCATAACATGTATAATATCGAAAAAAAAATTTTGTAAAAGCCTCAACTCCATGTTTTTTTAGGTCAAAATATTTAATGGATAGCTGATTTACACTCATGGAGTTGGAATGAATATTAACTCTCATTAAAAAAGGCTAATTAGTAAAGAGACAATTAAATAAACTAATATTGAAAACAAAATAGGAAAATTTACAAAGAATAANTTTTTTTTTTTTTCTTTTTCTTTCTTTTTCTTTTTTTATTTTTTTATTAACGTGACTGCAAAGTTTTACAATGCCATAAATTTTTTTTATCCAAACATTGTACCATAAATGCCCATATATATAAACATTTATATAACGGATACATTCTTCTATCTTTGAAACTTATCCAACACAAACAAATCTTCTTTTTTTTTAATTATATTGATTGATGGATTTTTTTAGAACACATTTATAGTACATCAATTAAATCTAGAGAAAAAAAACAATTACAATGAACAAAGAACTTTGCAGTCCGTTATTTATCTTCTTTTTCTTTTTTTTATAATTAATATTTTTTTATAGGGGAGTTATATTCTTGTAATTAACCATTTTTTAATAATCAATAAAAGTTTATTAATTGTTTTCTCATTTCTCACCACTTACTCACAAAAGATGTGCGAGCATATATATTATACTTTAACAAAAAGAATTATTTCAATTATACATGTTAACAATCATACAAACCATATCTATTATACATTTTATATTAATTGATCAAATATATATATATATATA
>NC_133310.1:8856958-8933787 GCF_012295235.1 Primulina huaijiensis | reverse complement strand
TTTTTTATAGGGGAGTTATATTCTTGTAATTAACCATTTTTTAATAATCAATAAAAGTTTATTAATTGTTTTCTCATTTCTCACCACTTACTCACAAAAGATGTGTGAGTATATATTATACTTTAACAAAAAGAATTCTTTCAATTATACATGTTAACAACCATACAAACCATATCTTTTAACTATATTATCATAAAAAGTTTAGAAATTATTTTATTTGAAAACACACACAATTATATATATATATATATAAATAAACACATCTATTATACATTTTATATTAACTGATCAAAAATATATATATATATATATAAATTGGTATATGAAAAACTAATTTTTCTTTTAATCTGTAATTTGAATATAATGAATATTAAAATCTAGTGTATTGTGATTTTCCAATAATTATTAACTAATGCGTCTCAGGTGCATTTTACTGACACCTTACTCGTCATTGAACTAAAAATTATTATTATTATTACTATATATATGAATACTTTTTTTTTTTTATATAAAAACAAACTAAGAGGAGAAGAAGAAGAGGAGATTTTTCATACCTTAAAGAGAAAAAAAATTAAAACATACCGTTGACTCACAAGTTCAACATCACATGAATTTTCTTTTCTTACTCTTGGATGTTGGCCAATTAAGTTGAGATAAGAATGGATCTGGTTCATGACCAAATCCTTGCAGTAAATCAATAAGTTCACCTTCACTTGTAGCAGAAACTAACATCTTTCGCGAAGCTAATGAAATAAATCCATGTTCCACATCATCATCAAGAAACGATAGTAGTTTATCATAATAATTGTTAACATTTAACAAACCAATTGGCTTATTGTGGATATTTAATTGTGCCCAACAAACAGTATGAAATATTTCCTCCAAAGTACCGAATCCTCCTGCAAAGCAATGAAAGCATCTGAATGTTCAATCATTTGAGTAATTCGTTCATACACGTTGTCCACTTTCATTTTTTCTCTGGTCCAGTAAGACTGGCTAAGGTAATCGGAATAATGCCTAACACTTCACTTCCACCTGCATGCGCAGCTTTTGCAACTTTTCTCATGAGACCAACTTCACCACTACCATATACAAAATGAATCTTTTTTTTAGCAAGTGTTATTCCAAGCTTTTCTGCTACCTCTTCATAAATTGAATCTTTTCCTGCACTAGATCCACAAAATACACAAATATTTTTGATTTTACTTACCGTGGACGTCGACATGTTGAGAAATATGTTTTCTGCAATTGTTAAATCACAGCATATGAATTTATAAGCGTAACATGCCAAAAGTCAATATCTGAATTGGAAATTATTATTATTAAAAGAAAATAAAAATGACATAAATTAAAACACATATATACAGCGTAGTTGTGATTGTGGCTCACATCTTCCTCTGATTTTACGTTCAGTAACGGCTTCAACGCCTTCTATGAGTCGAGGATATGCTTCCCATCCAATTTTCTTATAAATTGGCAAACAGGGTCTTTTAACGTCAGATTCCCGAGACGAAATTGTATATATATATTTACTTATCTAAACAGATATGCGTTACTACAGTAGGATCTTTATAAGGCTGATTCCACCGTCCATATTGATATTCCTCATGTTGAAATTGCCACCATAGTTTAAGAAGTTCATTTTGCACGTACCCACTAGAATGCGTATCAAGAACCTCTAGAAAATTATCCAAAGGCTCTTTACTCAGACCATTCTTAATGAATAAAATTTTATCTTCTCTATTCATTGATGTCATTCCAACATTTTTGCATTTCCCTTTACAAGTCCACCTTGCACATTTATGACATCCACCTATACGTTTAGCTCTTCGCTTCTTGGCATATGTGCTTTTACCAAATCCTGGCATATGTCTTATTATTATTTCACTTGCTTCCCCAACCAATCGGACTTTTGCTTCAATTATCAACCGGATATCATTCGGTATGCCATATGACATCATCAACCTTAGTCGCTCACATCTAGCTTTATAAATTTTTTTCAACGCATTATCAGGTAAACAAGCAAAATATTTACGAAGATTCACAATACAAGCATTCATATTATTATTATTATTATTATTATTATTATTATTATTATTATTATTATTATTATTATTATTATTATTATTATTATTATTATTATTATTATTATTATTATTATTATTATTATTATTATTATTATTATTATTATTATTATTATTATTATTATTATTATTATTATTATTATTATTATTATTATTATTATTATTATTATTATTATTATTATTATTATTATTATTATTATTATTATTATTATTATTATTATTATTATTATTATTATTATTATTATTATTATTATTATTATTATTATTATTATTATTATTATTATTATTATTATTATTATTATTAATATTATTATTATTATTATTATATATTTCAATTATTTTGGGAAAACTGAAAAAACCGACTTAGATAGTCACGGAGTACCGTTATCCGCCACTTAACCGGGAAATGAACTAGAATCTGCAAAAACAAAATGAAAATATCAAACAACTATTGTGGATCATATAAAGGCATAAAATCATCATTAAGAATTTCATTTTCTATAAAAGGCTTAAGTCTTTGCCCATTAACTTTAAACACGTCATTATTTTTAGGATTTTCAATATCAACAGCACCATGAAGATAAACAAATTTAACTATAAATGGTCCTGACCATCTCGATCTTAGTTTTCCTGGAAATAAATGCAAACGAGAATTATAAAGTAAAACTTTTTGTCCAATTTCAAATGACTTTCTCATAATATTTTTATCATGAAAGGCTTTAGTTTTATCTTTATAAATCTTTGAATTTTCATATGCATCATTTCTTAATTCTTCAAGTTCATTTAATTGCAATTTTCTTAATTTAGATGCATCGTATAAATTAATATTAAATGCTTTAATTGCCCAATAAGCTTTATGTTCAAGTTCAACCGGTAAATGACAATGCTTACCAAAAACTAACCTATATGGTGACATCCCTAATGATGTCTTAAATGCAGTTCTATGTGCCCATAATGCATCAGTTAATCTTAAAGACCAATCTTTTCGATTTGGATTACTGTTTTTTCTAAAATTTGTTTTGTTTCTCTATTTGCAAGTACAACTTGACCATTACTTTGAGGATGATATGGGGTAGAAACTTTATGTGTAATGCCATATTTTCTTAACAAAGAAGAAAATGATTTATTTATAAAATGACTTCCCTCATCACTAATTATTGCTCTAGGTATTCCAAATCGACTAAAAATATTTTTTTAAAAAAATTTTATAACAACTTTATGATCATTAGTTCTACATGCAGTTGTTTCAATCCATTTTGAAACATAATCAACAGCTACTGAAATGTACGTATATCCAAAAGATAATGGAAATGGACCCATAAAATCTATCCCGCAACTATCGAATATTTCAATAATTATGATTGGATTTAAAGGCATCATGTTTAGTTTTGAAATTGATCTCATCTTCTGACAGTTTTCACAAGATTCGCAAAATAAATGCGTATCTTTAAATAAAGAGGGCCAATAAAATCCACATTGTAAGATTTTTGCAGCTGTTTTATTGGATGAAAAATGACCTCCACATGCTTCAAAATGACAAAATTTAATAACATTACTTACTTCATTGTCGGGTATGCATCGTCGAAAAATTTGGTCAGGCAATACTTAAACAAGTAAGGATCATCCCAATAAAATTTTTTAACTTCTATCAAGAATTTATTCTTATCCTTTGAATTCCAATGAGAAAGCATTTTATTTGTCACAATAAAATTTAAAATGTTAGCAAACCAGGGCATAATAGTAGCATAAAACAACTGATCATCTGGAAAATTTTCATTTATTGGTATTTCATTATTAGATGATTCAGTCATTATTCTAGATAAATGATCGGCTACAATATTTTCTTTTCCTTTTTTATCTTTAATTATAATATCAAATTCTTGTAACAATAAAATCCACTATATTAATCTTGGCTTAGCATCTTGTTTATTTGATAAATATTTTACGGCAGAATGATCAGTGTACACAATAGTAGTAGAACCAATTAAATAAAATCGAAACTTATCTAATGCAAATACTACTGAAAATAATTCTTTTTCAGTAGTTGAATAATTTATTTGGGCACTATTTAAGGTTCTACTAGCATAATAGATTGCATACGGTTTTCCTTCTTTTCTCTGTCCTAACACAGCTCCTATAGCATAATCACTTGCATCACACATTAATTCAAATGGTAAAGACCAATCTGGAGGTTGTAAAATAGGTGATGTAATTAAAAGATTAATTATTTTTTTAAAAGCATTTTCACATTTCTGAGTCCATTCAAATTGTGTATCTTTTGTTAAAAGATTCGAAATTGGTTTAGATATTATGCTGAAATTTTTTATAAACCTTCTATAAAAACCTGCATGACCCAAGAATGATCGAACTTCTTTGACCGTTTTTGGTGATGTTAAATTAGCAATAACATCAACTTTGGCTTTATCAACTTCAATTCCTTTTTCAGATATCACATGACCTAACACAATCCCAGATTTAACCATATAATGACATTTTTCCCAATTTAAAACAAGATTTTTTTCTTCACATCGTTTTAATACTTCTTCTAGGTTTTTAAGACAATTTTCAAATGAGTTTCCAAAAACAGTTATATCATCCATAAAAACTTCTACAAATTCTTCAATCATATCACTGAAAATACTTAACATGCATCTTTGAAAAGTAGCCGGAGCATTACATAAACCAAATGGCATTCTTTTAAATGCAAAAGTTCCGAAAGGACAAGTGAAAGTAGTTTTTTCTTGATCTTCTAATGATATAGGTATTTGATAATACCCCGAATACCCATCAAGAAAACAGTAATAAGAATTTCCTGCTACTTTTTCTAGAATTTGATCTAAAAATGGTAGTGGGAAATGATCTTTTCTAGTTGCATCATTTAATTTTCTATAATCAATACACATACGCCAACTAGATGGAATCCTAGCTTGTAATAACTCTCCCTTTTCATTTTTTATAACAGTGATGCCTGACTTTTTAGGTACTACTTGTGTTGGACTTACCCATTTACTATCTGAGATTGGATAGATAATTCCAGCGTCTAATAGTTTTAATACTTCATTCTTAACAACTTCTTTCATATGTGGATTTAACCTTCTTTGTGGTTGTTGATATGTTTTAGCATTTTCTTCCAAATGAATTTTATGTGAGCAAATTAAAGGATTTATACCTTTTATATATTTCAAAGTCCGTCCAATTGCATTTTTATATTTTTTAAGTAATTTAATTAAATCTTCTTCTTGATTTGGTAGAAGAGTGGAATAAATTACAAGAGGAAATGTTTTATTTTCACCAAGAAATACATATTTCAATTCGAATGGTAAAACTTTTAATTCAATTTTTGTATTATCATCTTCTTTAAAATTATTTTCAGACTCAAAATTTTCTATTGAAAAAACTTCAGATTGTTGATTTAAGTTTTCTTCTTGTATATTTTCTTCCACAATTGATTCAATTTCATTATCATATTCATTTTCATTAATACTTAATTGTTTACATAAATTGAACACATTAAGTTCTAGAGTCATATTTTCAAAAGACAATTTCATTATTCCATTTCGTCAAGTAATTAAAGCATTTGAAGTTGCTAGAAATGGTCGTCACAATATTACTGGAATTTCATTATGTACTTCTATTGGTTGTGTATCCAAAACAATAAAATCTACAGGATATATGAATTTATCAACTTGAACCAACACATCTTCTACAATACCTCTAGGTATTTTGATTGACCTATCCGCCAGTAAGAGAGTAACAGAAGTGGGTTTTAATTCTCCTAAATTAAGTTTTTCATAAACTGAATAAGGAAGTAAATTCACACTTGCTCCCAAATCTAACAAAGCTTTTTTAATTTTATTTTCTCCAATAATACATGAAATTGTTGGACAACCAGGATCTTTATATTTTAAACTAGAATTATTTTGAAGAATAGAACTTACTTGTTCAGCCAAGAATGCTTTCTTCTTCACATGCAATTTTCTCTTCACAGTACATAAGTCTTTTAAAAATTTTGCATATGAAGGTACTTGTTTAATAGCATCTAATAATGGAATATTTATCTTTACTTGTTTAAAAACTTCATAGATATCAGAATCATTTTTTTGTTTTTTATGATTTGTTAATGCATGAGGAAATGGTGGAGGTTTATTTGATTCATTTACTATTTCAGATGATTTATCATTCAACATATTATTTTTAGAATTTAAGGTATCATCATTCTCAAAAGTATCAGGATTATCATCCTTACTCTTTGATTTTAAATGATCCTTGTTTTCATTACTATATGGATCATTAACTATTTTACCACTTCTAAGGGTAATAACAGATTTTATTTGATCAATTTTTTCATTTTTTAATTCTTGATTTTGATTTTTAGGATTAGGTTGAGGTTGAGATGGAAATTTTCCTTTTTCATGAATATTAAGTGCAGATGCAAATTTTGCAAGAGTTTCTTTCAAATCAGTCATAGATTGACTGTTTTGAATATTGATAGATTCTTGCTTTTGGATAAATGCATGAATTACATCTTCAAAGTTTTTTCTTGGAGGTGTAACATAAGGAATATAACCTTGATGATTTTGGTTATTTTGAAAATATTGTTGTGAGGGTTGTGCATTATTATCATTCCTCCAACTAAAATTAGGATGATTTTTCCATCCAGGATTATATGATGTTGAAAAAGGATCTAGTATTGGTTTTTTATAATTGTTAACATAATTTGCTTGTTCATGGAGACATTCTTTAAATGAAGGTAATGTTGGACAATCTTTTGTAGCATGATCATGTGTATCACATATATGACAAACAATTTCTTGAATACTTTTTAATTGACCACTCTTTTTCATTTCTAATGACTCAATTTTTCTTGCTAAAGATGCAAGTTTAGCTTGAATATCTATATCATCTTTAAGATTATAGATACCACCCCCATTTGTTGAATTATTGATTTTAGTTGTTGGTGGTTCTATTGTGCCTATATTATCCCAATTTTGAGCATTTTCTGCTAATGAATCCAAATACTCCATAGCTTCATTTGGGTTTTTATCTTCAAAAGTTCCATTACACATGAATTCTATCATTTGCCTATCTTTAGGTATTAGACCTTCATAAAAGTGAGAAACTATTCTCCATGTTTCAAAACCATGATGTGGGCATGTATTAAGTAATTCTTTATATCTATCCCAACATTGATAAAATGTTTCTCCTTGTTTTTGAGAAAAAGTAGTAATTTGTCTCTTAAAAGAGTTTGTTCTATGGGAAGGAAAAAACTTTTTGAGAAATTGTTATTGCATTTCTTCCCATGATCTTATTGAACTTGATCTCAAATTTTGTAGCCATGTTTTAGCTTTATCTTTTAAAGAAAAAGGGGAAAAGCTTTAATCGAACTATATCAATGCTACAATTTTGATCATTATAAGTGTTACAAACTTTCTCAAATTCTCTTAGATGTAAATATGGATTTTCAGAATCTAAGCCATGAAAATTTGGTAAAAGTTGAATAATTTGAGGTTTAAAGTTGAAATTAGATGCATCAGGAGAAAAACTAAACAAGATGGGGCACTAGTTCCAATAGGGTTCATATGGTGCCTAAGTGTTCTTAATTGATCATGTTCTTGATTATTATTATTATTATTGTTATTATTGTTATCATTATCTTGATTATTTGAATTATCATCCATGTTTAAATTATTTTCAGATACTCGAATGAGTCTACCACTTATTTTTCGACTCCAAATACTCATACAAAAAAAAACAACACAATACTTATAAATAAAACATAATTAACAAATATAAACTTAATTTATACCTCCCCGACAACGGCGACAAAAACTTGCTACTACTTAAATTATAATTCACCCAAGTGTAGGTTGTCTGCAAGTAATATATTTCGTAAGTACGAGATCGATCCAGAGAGAGGTTATTTTAAGTTTAAATTTATCAATTTATAGATTACCAAATGCAAGAACGAAGTTTACAAATTTTAAATTTTGTCAAGGCTCGAGGATTTATTCTTGGTTTATGCAATATTGTTTAACTAAAAGTAAAAGAAAAGAAACCACCATAAATAATGGTTCCAATAAATTTAAATATTAAAACACACACCTAATATAATATAGTTCCCACTATAAAAAAATACCGAATTCACCGATATTTTATATATGGTACCTATGATTATATATATAACTATATAAATATATAACTGCATAAAATAAATGTTAAATTAAATCATTATATTTCATTTAGAACAACCGGCAGAGCCACGCTATTGCCTAAATGAAATATATGATTTAATAAGTTAGTTGCGGGAAAGTAAAAGTTAGTTGCGATAAAGTAAATGTTAGATGCGATAAAGTAAATGTTAGATGCGGAAAATAAAAGTTAGTTGCGATAAAGTAAATGTTAGATTGTTAGATATCACTCACACTATATTTTACAATGAGATAGAATTATTCTCAAGCTAGCACAAGGCCTCTATTTATAGGCCAAATGAGATAGAGGGTCAAAAATTTTATTAATGCAATGTAGTTGTAATAGTAGTCTTTGTCTCCTCCAAATTCAATTCCATGTCCCTTCTTTCAATGCTTTGTTCCACGACTTTAATCACCTAATTTGACTCTGCTCAAAGCAGCAAACATGTGGGGAATTGTCTGTAGATGAATTTGGCTACTTTGTTCACCTCATTTGGTTAAATATTGAAATAATTATGATTTTTTTACTATATGCTGGTCATGGTGAAAATAAATTTGTCCTCTTTTTGATATTTTCACAATTTGATCATCTTAACCAACTTTTTAGGCAATCATGTCTTCTGCAAAATTGTAGATAATTTCTCAAGGATTTCAAACATGTTTGAATCACCTCCATTTGAGTTTTCTAGCTTGAGTTATTATTATTTTACTAACACGTAGAAAACCTGAAAATAAAACATATTTAGTAAGATATTTAAATATAAACACACAATAATAAAATAACATAATTTTGTAATTTTAATGAAACTTAAATTTTAAAATATAGATTTTAACATATAATAAATTATTAATTTTAAGTTTCATCAGGTATGCATCGTCGAAAAATTTGGTCAGGACAATACTTAAACAAGAAAGGATCATCTCAATAAAATTTTTTAACTTCTACCAAGAATTTATTCTTATCCTGAGAATTCCAATGAGAAGGCATTTTATTTGTCACAATAAAATTTACAATGTTAGCAAACCAGAGCATAATAGTAGCATAAAACAACTGATCATCTGGAAAATTTTCATTTATTGGTATTTCATTATTAGATGATTCAGTCATTATTCTAGATAAATAATCGGCTACGACATTTTCTTTTCCTTTTTTATCTTTAATTATAATATCAAATTCTTGTAACAATAAAATCCACCGTATTAATCTTGGCTTAGCATCTTGTTTATTTGATAAATATTTTACGGCAGAATGATCAGTGTACACAATAGTAGTAGAACCAATTAAATAAGATCAAAACTTATATAATGCATATACTACTGAAAGTAATTCTTTTTCAGTAGTTGAATAATTTATTTGGGCACTATTTAAGGTTATACTAGCATAATAGACTGCATACGGTTTTTCTTCTTTTCTCTGTCCTAACACAGCTCCTATAGCATAATCACTTGTATCACACATTAATTTAAATGGTAAAGACCAATCTGGAGGTTGTAAAATAGGTGATGTAATTAAAAGATTGATTATTTTTTTAAAAGCATTTTAACATTTCTGAGTCCATTCAAATTGTGTATCTTTTGTTAAAAGATTCGAAATTGGTTTAGATATTATGCTGAAATTTTTAATATACATTCTATAAAAACCTGCATGACCCAAGAATTATTGAACTTCTTTGACCGTTTTTGCTGATGTTAAATTAGCAATAACATCAACTTTGGCTTTATCAACTTCAATTCCTTTTTCAGATATCACATGACCTGACACAATCCCAGATTTAACCATAAAATGACATTTTTCCCAATTTAAAACAAGATTTTTTTCTTCACATTGTTTTAATACTTCTTCTAGGTTTTTGAGACAATTTTCAAATGAATTTCAAAAACAGTTATATCATCCATAAGAACTTCTACAAATTCTTCAATCATATCACTGAAAATACTTAACATGAATCTTTGAAAAGTAGCTGGAGCATTACATAAACCAAATGACATTCTTTTAAATGCAAAAGTTCCGAAAGGACAAGTGAATGTAGTTTTTTCTTGATCTTCTAATGATATAGGTATTTGATAATACCCCGAATACCCATCAAGAAAAAAATAATAAGAATTTCCTGCTACTTTTTCTAGAATTTGATCTAAAAATGGTAGTGGGAAATGATCTTTTCTAGTTTCATCAATTAAATTTCTATAATCAATACACATACGCCAACTAGATGGAATCCTAGCTTGTAATAACTCTTCCTTTTTATTTTTTATAACAGTGATGCCTGACTTTTTAGGTACTACTTGTGTTAGACTTACCTATTTACTATATGAAATTGGATAGATAGTTCCAGCGTCTAATAGTTTTAATACTTCATTCTTAACAACTTCCTTCATATGTGGATTTAACCTTCTTTGTGGTTGTTGATATGTTTTAGCATTTTCTTCCAAATGAATTTTATGTGAGCAAATTAAAGGATTTATACCTTTTATATCTTTCAAAGTCCATCCAATTGAATTTTTATATTTTTTAAGTAATTTAATTAAATCTTCTTCTTGATTTGGTAGAAGAGTGAAAGAAATTACAAGAGGAAATGTTTTATTTTCACCAAGAAATACATATTTCAATTCGAATGGTAAAACTTTTAATTCAATTTTTGTATTATCATCTTCTTTAAAATTATTTTCAGACTCAAAATTTTCTATTGAAAAAACTTCAGATTGTTGATTTAAGTTTTCTTCTTGTATATTTTCTTCCACAATTGATTCAATTTCATTATCATATTCATTTTCATTAATACTTGGTTGTTTACATAAATTGAACACATTAAGTTCTAGAGTCATATTTCCAAAAGACAATTTCATTATTCCATTTCGACAATTAATTAAAGCATTTGAAGTTGCTAGAAATGGTCGTCCCAATATTACTGGAATTTCATTATGTACTTCTATTGGTTGTGTATCCAAAACAATAAAATCTACAGGATATATGAATTTATCAACTTGAACCAACACATCTTCTACAATACCTCTAGGTATTTTGATTGACCTATCCGCCAGTAAGAGAGTAACAGAAGTGGGTTTTAATTCTCCTAAATTAAGTTTTTCATAAACTGAATAAGGAAGTAAATTCACACTTGCTCCCAAATCTAACAAAGCTTTTTTAATTTTATTTTCTCCAATAATACATGAAATTGTTGGACAACCAGGATCTTTATATTTTAAACTAGAATTATTTTGAAGAATAGAACTTACTTGTTCAGCCAAGAATGCTTTCTTCTTCACATGCAATTTTCTCTTCACAGTACATAAGTCTTTTAAAAATTTTGCATATGAAGGTACTTGTTTAATAGCATCTAATAATGGAATATTTATCTTTACCTGTTTAAAAACTTCATAGATATCAGAATCATTTTTTTGTTTTTTATGATTTGTTAATGCATGAGGAAATGGTGGAGGTTTATTTGATTCATTTACTATTTCAGATGATTTATCATTCAACATATTATTTTTAGAATTTAAGGTATCATCATTCTCAAAAGTATCAGGATTATCATCCTTACTCTTTGATTTTAAATGATCCTTGTTTTCATTACTATATGGATCATTAACTATTTTACCACTTCTAAGGGTAATAACAGATTTTATTTGATCAATTTTTTCATTTTTAATTCTTGATTTTGATTTTTAGGATTAGGTTGAGGTTGAGATGGAAATTTTCCTTTTTCATGAATATTAAGTGCATATGCAAATTTTGCAAGAGTTTCTTTCAAATCAGTCATAGATTGACTGTTTTGAATATTGATAGATTCTTGCTTTTGGATAAATGCATGGATTACATCTTCAAAGTTTTTTCTTGGAGGTGTAACATAAGAAATATAACCTTGATGATTTTGGTTATTTTGAAAATATTGTTGTGAGTGTTGTGCATTATTATCATTCCTCCAACTAAAATTAGGATGATTTTTCCATCCAGGATTATATGATGTTGAAAAAAGATATAATATTTGTTTTTTTATAATTGTTAACATAATTTGCTTGTTCATGGAGACATTCTTTAAATGAAGGTAATGTTGGACAATAGTTTGTAGTATGATCATGTGTATCACATATATGACAAACAATTTCTTGAATAATTTTTAATTGACCACTCTTTTTCATTTCTAATGACTCAATTTTTCTTGCTAAAGATGCAAGTTTAGCTAGAATATCCATATCATCTTTAAGATTATAGATATCACCCCCAGTTGTTGAATTATTGATTTTAGTTGTTGGTGGTTCTATTGTGCCTATATTATCCCAATTCTGAGCATTTTCTGCTAATGAATCCAAATACTCCATAGCTTCATTTGGGTTTTTATCTTCAAAAGTTCCATTACACATGAATTCTATCATTTGCCTATCTTTAGGTATTAGACCTTTATAAAAGTGAGAAACTATTCACCATGTTTCAAAACCATGATGTGGGCATGTATTAAGTAATTCTTTATATCTATCCAACATTGATAAAATGTTTCTCCTTGTTTTTCAGAAAAAGTAGTAATTTGTCTTTTAAAAGAGTTTGTTCTATGGGAAGGAAAAAACTTTTTGAGAAATTGTTGTTGCATTTCTTCCCATGATCTTATTGAACTTGATCTCAAATTTTGTAGCCATGTTTTAGCTTTATCTTTTAAAGAAAAAGAGAAAAGCTTTAATCGAACTATATCCATGCTACAATTTTGATCATTATAAGTGTTACAAACTTCCTCAAATTCTCTTAGATGTAAATATGGATTTTCAGAATCTAAGCCATGAAAATTTGGTAAAAGTTGAATAATTTGAGGTTTAAAGTTGAAATTAGATGCATCAGGAGGAAAAACTAAACAAGATGGGGCACTAGTTCTAATAGGGTTCATATGGTGCCTAAGTGTTCTTAATTGATCATGTTCTTGATTATTATTATTATTATTGTTATTATTGTTATCATTATCTTGATTATTTGAATTATCATCCATGTTTAAATTATTTTCAGATACTCGAATAAGTCTACCACTTTTTTTTCGACTCCAAATAATCATACAAAAAAAAAAAAACACAATACTTATAAATAAAACATAATTAACAAATATAAACTTAATTTATACCTCTCCGGCAACGGCGCCAAAAACTTGCTACTACTTAAATTATAATTCACCCAAGTGTAGGTTGTCTGCAAGTAATATTTTTCTTAATTACGAGATCGATCCACAGAGAGGTTATTTTAAGTTTAAATTTATTAATTTATAGATTACCAAATGCAAGAACGAAGTTTACAAATTATAAATTTTGTCAAGGCTCGAGGATTTATTCTTGGTTTATGCAAAGGAAACCACCATAAATAATGGTTCCAATAAATTTAAATATTTAAACACACACCTAATATAATATAGTTCCCACTATAAAAAAATACCGAATTCACCGATATTTTATATATGGTACCTATGGTTATATATATNAAAAATACATCATTCATAAATAAACCGATAAACAAAGTTTGATATTCAAAATGGCAGCGGAAGAAAATGTTTGTTTGCAAAAATTTATCGTTTTAAGAATATTCAACAACTGATAAAAATTGTTTGAGAAATAAAATAATAAATGCTGAACTGATGTCCTCGGGTGCCACTACTGCCGACCCAAGATGGTTCACTAGTCCCCGCCCTCGGCCCTAGCCTCATCAGTACCTACAACAATCAAGTCTAGTGAGCCTAAAGACTCAGCATGCATATATCGTAGGTAACAAGTAAATACTAGTAAAATTTTGCATGGGATAAAATATCATGTCATGAGGCATACTGAAAATAACTTGTACTGAGCAAATATAATACGTGCATGACTGAATTAAAAATCATAGTAAAAATGTTGCTCCTTGGTGCCCTGTGCTGAAATAACTGGTAAAAATTTTCTGTTGAGATTATGGTCTACGCATGTGGCCCCTGCACTGAACTGAACTGATCGGTAACTGGCTACCGGAGGAGTATCAAACTGAACTGAACTGACCGGTAACTGGCGACCGGGTGGTACCAAACTGAACTGATCGGTCACTGGCGACCGAGTAAAATAGTGCTCCCAAAATAGTGAATTGACCACAAGCAATATCGCATAAATCTCAAAAATAAGTATTTTCTATTTTCATGCACGTAATATAATTAAATTGCATAATGAAAAATCCTGTATTATTTTACCAACTGGATTGGATCGTTCCCAGGCTCGCTGCAACCTAAATATGCCATGAAAAATATGCAATAGCTTCTACTTGACCAACTATGCAATTTAAGTTAAAAAGAAAATGCGACAATGACGATCGACGACTTCGTATTTAATCATGACTCCGAACCGACACTGAATCATCAAATACTCATGATTAAAATACGCTAAAAATGACTAATTAATGCTCCTAAAATGATGCAAGTCGACATCTAGGTGAATGGAGGCCAAAACAAGAAACGCTCTTTCGAGAGTCAATTTGGCACATCGCACCGTAAATTTTTGTACGACTTCAAAAATGATTCGAATCACAAACGGTCAAAAACGTGGCCTTTCTAACTCAATGAGGCACTGTCCAGTCCACGGCCATAGGCTAAAAGCCAACCAAGAACTCAAACGAGCCTCCGAACCGACACAGCAAGTTGCTGTCAAATTCCAGCAGCAGCAACTTTGCTTGCATCGCGTCGTTTGCAAGACTTTTGGCCATTGGGGCTTGAACGACCGACCAGAGCCTCTCAACAACATCCCAAGGAATGATTTAAACCATGGCTACGGGCCCTAGGCCAGCCACAATTCGCATCATACCAGAAACAACTCAAGGAGTTCACCCGAGAGCACTTTTGCGCGCGTGAGGGGTGTTTTGCTTTGTTCGTTGTCTCGTGTCGTTCCAGTGGCCATTTCATTGACCATGGCACGACCTAGACATCTTGGGGTATGGTATGAACCGTGGCTAAGAGCCATAGGCCAAACCAGATCCACACCATCCACCAAAACCGAAATTACACATGCAGGAAAAATGAAGGGGCCGAAAATCTGTTCTTGTTTCTTTTATTTGAAAACCGATTCCATCGTGGACCAAGCCTCGAAAGGGTGACTTGGTCATGTCTTAGACATAACAAGGAGATGTTCTAACCATGGCTATAGCCCCTAGGGCAGCCAAGATCAGAAGCATCACCCTTGACAATACACATGCCAATTTCGAGCCACAAAGTGACATGTTTGGGGTGTTGCTGTCAAAACTCTATCTCCAGCGTGAAGGGGCTGGAACCAACGTTGTTACATGACCCTAACATGTCCTAGTACATGTCTAGATGCAGCGCCGAGCCACTGGAATCGAGCCAACCACCTGAACCATCAAAACAGCAGAAAACGTGAAGTGCACAAGGAAGGCTAAAAAAATCTGTGCAGAATTTTACAAAAATTTGCTGTCATATTTCGGTTTTCTTGCATGAAATCGTGTACATATGATGTTTAAAAATACCTATATGGCTTGATTGAAGAGAAAAGGAAAACATATACATGCCTTGGTTTTCGTTTGAAAGAAAAACGAAAAGAATAGACGATACGGCGCGGAGGAGACGGAGTTCCTTCTCTTGTTTTCTTTCTTGTTTTTCTTCCTTAATTTTACCCTAGCCTCTCACGATTTTCACTCCTGAAGGAGACTGAAATTTTCGAGATTATGGAGAGGGAGGGAGTCTAGGAATTTAAATGGGAAGATACAAGATAAAAGGGAAGGGAAATATTATTTCTATCTACTAGTTTGAGTGATAAGGAAATAGAATGATATCAAAGATTTTTCTTGGGGATATTAGAGGTGCATATGGACGATTTTAAGGTCTAGGTGCAAAGGGAGAATTGGTTTAATTAAATCTTGGTAGTGGTTTAAAAGTTGGGGAGGATAAATCTATCTAGAATAGTTAAGGGGATAAATAAAGAATGAGTTGAAATAAAAATCACAATTAAATCTTAAAAAAACAACATGGTCGATTTTTTTATCTAGCTAGGTGGGGTGGGATCTTGCTCCATTAATTATCATAGAAGATTTGTTGTGATATAATTATCTCCCAATACAATGGATAGGAAAATTATTAATTAAATGGGTTGTCAACTAAACTTTTAAATTAAATTATAGGGGCCGAAAATTATAATAAAAGAGGAGGGAAAATATTTATTGAATATTGTATTTTAACTCTTTAGTGTTTTATCTACTCATTAAACATTTAAAAGAATTAAGGAATTAATTATTGAACTCTATTTACTACTTATCTCCACTTATTTAAATAATTCCTTAAACCTTCTTTTATAATAAATTTACTTATTAATTATCTTAAATAAATTTTAGGAAATGTTTTCTTAGCATTAAATTTTTATCTCTTTACTCCAACTCCGGTCCGGCCTCACTTAATGAACTGAGAAGAATAAAATTTAAACTACTGAATAAAATACTTAGCTTCAAAGAATGAATTTAAATACTCATGCAATGAAGTCAATTTAATAAAAAAAAATTAGAATTATGCATGGCTTATACGCAGTCTAATTACGGGTTCTACAACTCTCCCCCCCTTAAAAGAAGTTTCGTCCTCGAAATTAGAACTCACCGAATAACTCGGGGTACCGACTTCTCATTTCTGGCTCAGACTCCCACGTAGCTTCTTCCTCTGAATGTTTGAGCCATTTGACTTTGACTCGCTTAACCAACTTGTTCCGCACCTTCTTCTCCTGTCTGTCTAAGATCTGCACTGGTCTCTCCTCATGAGACAGGTTCGGGGTAAGCTGCAACGGCTCAAAGTTCAGCACATGCGAAGGATTCGCCATGTACTTTCTCAGCATGGAGACGTGGAACACATCGTGTACTCCGGCCAGATTCGGCGGAAGAGCAACACGATAAGCTAGCGTCCCAACTCTGTCGAGGATCTCAAACGGTCCAATAAATCTCGGACTGAGCTTCCCTTTCTTCCCAAATCTCATGACACCCTTCATAGGTGCCACCTTCCCAAAACATGGTCGCCGACTGCGAACTATAGATCTCTCCTCCTCTGATCTGCATAACTCTTCTGTCGACTCTGAGCAGTCCTCATCCTATCGCGGATCTGGGCTACTACATCAACAGTCTGCTGAATAATTTCTGGACCCAATTCTGCTCTCTCTCCTACTTCATCCCAATGAACACGAGATCTACACTTGCGGCCATACAGAGCTTCATACGGAGCCATACCAATAGATGACTGGAAGCTGTTGTTATAGGTGAACTCCACCAATGGCAACTTCGACTCCCAACTCCTTGAGAAGTCAATCACACAAGCACGGAGAAGATCCTCTAAAATCTGAATAACTCGTTCTGACTGACCATCTGTCTGAGGATGGAAAGCTGTGCTAAACAGCAACTTTGTACCCATAGTCGAATGAAAACTCTTCAAAAAAGAGGAAGTGAATCTGGGGTCTCTGTCAGATACGATCGAAACGGGAATACCATGGAGTCGGACTATCTCCCGGATGTACAACACCGCATACTGAATCATGGTGAAAGTCGTCTTAATATGCAAGAAGTGCGCTGATTTGGTAAGACGATCTACAATCACCCAGATGGCATTTGATCCTCTGACTGACTTCGGCAAACCGGTCACGAAGTCCATGGTAACATTCTCCCACTTCCACTCGGGAATGGGAAGAGGCTTGAGCAACCCTGCTGGTTTCTGGTGCTCTGCTTTCACTAACTGACAAGTCAGACACTCAGATACAAAACGTCTGATGTCTTTCTTCACCCCTGGCCACCAATACAATAGCTGCAGATCCTTGTACATCTTCGTACTCCCAGGGTGAATGGAGTACGGCGACATATGGGCCTCTGATAAGATGTCTGCTCGGATAGAATCACTGCTAGGAACCCATATCCTGTCTCGGTATCTCACAATACCGTCGCTGACTGTATACAAGACAGCGCCCTTGGCTTCATCTCTCTTCTTCCACTGTGCCAATTGCTCATCTGCTGACTGACCCTTGCGAATACGGTCAAGAAGAGAGGACTGAATGGTCAAGGTAGATAGACGGGGAACTCTACCTTGAGGATATGACTCTAGATTAAACCTCTGCATCTCAAGCTGAAGAGGTCTCTGAATCGTCAAATGAGCCATTACTGCGACTTTTCTGCTCAATGCATCGGCAACTACATTAGCTTTACCCGGGTGGTAGCTAATGTCACAGTCGTAATCCTTCACAAGCTCCAACCAACGCCTCTGACGCATGTTCAGCTCCTTCTGCGTAAAGAAATACTTGAGGCTCTTATGGTCGGTAAAGATCTGGCACATCTCTCCATACAGATAATGCCTCCAAATCTTCAAGGCAAAAACTACTGCGGCCAACTCTAGATCATGGGTGGGGTAGTTCTTCTCGTGGATTTTCAACTGTCGAGAAGCATACGCTATCACTATCCCATGCTGCATCAATACTGCGCCTAAACCGAGCTTCGAAGCATCGGTATAAAGGACAAACTCGCCGGGCCCTGACGGCATGGCCAACACTGGTGCTGAGATAAGAGCTTGCTTCAAGTTATCGAAGCTCTTCTGACACTCCTTGCTCCACACGAATTTAGCATTCTTCTTGGTCAAAGATGTGAGTGGAACGGCAATAGAAGAGAATCCCTTAATGAACTTCCTGTAATATCCTGCTAGCCCAAGAAAACTGCGGATCTCTGATGCATTCTGCGGCACAACCCAATCTCTGACTGCGGCAACTTTCGCTGGCTCTACCTCAATACCACTGCTAGAAACAATGTGGCCTAAGAACGCCACCTTCCCTAACCAGAATTCGCACTTACTGAACTTTGCGAATAATTTGTGCTTCTGCAAGGTCTGTAAAACTGTGGTCAAATGCCTGCTGTGCTCCTCTTGACTCTTGGAGTAGACGAGAATGTTGTCTATGAACACTATCACAAACTGGTCAAGATACGGCTGAAATACGCGATTCATGAGATCCATGAAGATCGCTGGCGCATTCGTCAGACCGAACGGCATCACAAGGAACTCGTAGTGACCATAACGAGTCCTGAAAGCAGTCTTGGAAACATCAGCATCTCTCACCCTCAACTTGTGATAACCGGAGCGCAGATCAATCTTGGAGAAAATCGAAGCTCCCTGTAACTGGTCAAACAGATCCTCAATCCTCGGAAGTGGGTATTTGTTCTTCACTGTAACCCTGTTCAACTCCCGGTAGTCAATGCATAATCTCATAGAGCCATACTTCTTCTTAACAAACAAGACTGGCGTGCCCCACGGTGAAAAACTAGGGCGAATGAACTCCTTGTCAAGAAGTTCCTGAATCTGCTTCTTAAGCTCTGCCATCTCTGCCGGTGCAAGTCGGCACGGTGCTTTTGAGATCGGAGCAGTACCTGGCATAAGCTCAATGGAAAATTCCACCTCTCTCTCGGGTGGCATACAAGAGACGTCTTCAGGAAAAATGTCTAAGAGATCTCTGACAATCGGAACATCTGAGGCTGACTGGCTGGGTGCCTCGGGGACAGATAAAAAGGTTGCTAGAAATGCCCGACACCCTCTATGCATGAGCTTCCTAGCCTGAACATAAGGAATAATACGCGGTAGAGGAAAGTACCTGTCTGGCTCAAATAAGAACTGCTCCATTCCTGGCGGTCGGACACGAACAGATCTCCGCTGGAAGTCTATCAACACTCTGTTCCGCAATAGCCAGTCCATCCCTAGGATGATGTCAAATTCTGGCATCAGTAGCACGATAAGATCCGCATATACAAGATTTCCATGCAGCTCATGGTCTATATCTCTGATCACATTGGTAGCTGCCATCTCCTCGCCTGACGGCAACACTACTGAAAAGGCTGTGTCTAGCCCAATGGTCTTGATCTTAAGAAAGTTCGCAAAGACCTCCGAAATAAACGAGTGAGTGGCCCCTAAATCTATCAAGGCCTTGGTAGCGGAACCAGATATAAAAATTCTCCCTGAAAGATCGGAACTCTAAGGTGAACCCAATAGCTACAAGAATTAAACTTATAGACATGCAAAGGTCAAAGTTCTTCTAGCTTAAATTCCCAAAATAATACTGAGTAGAGCATGCAATCCTATATCAGTTTCTAAGTTCAAGATCTTAATTATGGTTCCCAAAACACGGAAATTCAAATAATAACTTAAAGCTTAAAGGTACCCGTCAACAACATAGTCTCCGGGTTTATTTCTGCGGCATGGAGAGCAAAAACTCTGCCTTGGGTAGGCAGATTCCTCTGAGGGCACTGCAGCAACATGTGGTCAGGACTGCCACACTTAAAACACTTTCCAGAGCCAGACATACATGCTCCAAGATGGCGGCGTGAGCACCTGGGACAGACTGGGTGCTCAAAGGTCCTCGGGGCTGGGCGTCCCCGCTGCTGCTGCTGCTGCTGGCCTCTGTTTCTGGGCTGCCCATGAAAAGACCTCTTGTTTTGCTGTTGATGCTGATGAGGAGGAGGGCGGTGTGGTACCTGGGCTGGGCGCTTGCCCTGGCGATCCCTCTCGATATCCCGCAGATCCTGCTCTGCGGCTAGGGCTTTGGAAACCGTGACCTCATAAGTAGTAGGGTCAGACACCCTAACATCACGGCGCAAGATCGGCCGTAGACCCACCAGAAAGTGCATCATCTTAGCACTGGCATCATTTGCTATCAGGGGCACAAAGTGACAGCCCCTCTCGAACTTACGGATGAACTCCGTAACCGTCATATCACCCTGTCTCAAGCTCATGAACTCGGTGGTCAACCTGGTGCGCACTTCCTCAGAAAAATATTTGGAGTAAAAAACCTCCGTGAAGCGTGTCCAAGTCAGTGTAGCCAAGTTCAGGGCTACTGCTGCTCCTTCCCACCATAAGCGGGCATCTCAACTGAATAAGTAGGTGGCACATCGGACTCTGTCTGCATCTCCAAGCTCCATCAACTCGAAGATAACCTCGAGGGATTTGATTCATCCCTCAGCAATCATGGGGTCAGACGTCCAAGAAAACTCCTTCGGACGCATCTTCATAAACCTCTCATAGACAGCCTCGGGCCCTGTCGGCCTGGCTGCGGCTGCGGCATTGTTCCCCGCAAACTGTGCAAATAACCTAGTCATCCCAGCTAGCATTTGGGCATTCATGTCAGGTGGAGGTGGAGGTGGAGGTCCGAATCCCCCCTATCCTTGATGCTCACCGTCTTCATGACGGCGCTCCTCATTACCTCTCGGGCGTCCAACCTGGCGTCTAGGAGGCATACTGTTCCACACATAACCCATACGTAACTAACATGCATAATTCCATAATTTATTCTAAATAAATACTGAAATACTGAAAAGATTTGATCGTAAAACATTTCATGGAAACATGCTGTCAAAATAATTCATGCTTAAATAAAATGCTGAAATGTAAAACTTACAGACCGAAGACGTGGCTTCGTGAGCTTCTCGTGGTCAGTATTAGTGCAACCATTTACAAGAACATTGGCTCTGATACCAACTGTGAAGGCCTATGAATCCTTGCTTGAAAATTTGCGAAAAATTAAAAATTTTCTTTTTAAATAATCAAAATACCTCATTCATAAATAAACCGATAAACAAAGTTTGATATTCAAAATGGCAGCGGAAGAAAATATTTGTTTGCAAAAATTTATCGTTTTAAGAATATTCAACAACTGATAAAAATTGTTTGAGAAATAAAATAATAAATGCTGAACTGAGGTCCTCGGGTGCCACTACTGCCGACCCAAGATGGCTCACTGGTCCCCGCCCTCGGCCCTAGCCTCATCAGTACCTACAACAATCAAGTCTAGTGAGCCTAAAGACTCAGCATGCATATATCGTAGGTAACGAGTAAATACTAGTAAAATTTTGCATGGGATAAAATATCATGTCATGAGGCATACTGAAAATAACTTGTACTGAGCAATTATAATACGTGCATGACTGAATTAAAAATCATAGTAAAAATGTTGCTCCTTGGAGCCCTGTACTGAAATAACTGGTAAAAATTTTCTGTTGAGATTATGGTCTACGCATGTGGCCCCTGCACTGAACTGAACTGATCGGTAACTGGCTACCGGGGGAGTATCAAACTGAACTGAACTGACCGGTCACTGGCGACCGGGTGGTACCAAACTGAACTGATCGGTCACTGGCGACCGAGTAAAATAGTGCTCCCAAAATAGTGAATTGACCACAAGCAATATCGCATAAATCTCAAAAATAAGTATTTTCTATTTTCATGCACGTAATATAATTAAATTGCATAATGAAAAATCCTGTATTATTTTACCAACTGGATTGGATCGTTCCAGGCTCGCTGCAACCTAAATATGCCATGAAAAATATGCAATAGCTTCTACTTAACCAACTATGCAATTTAAGTTAAAAAAAATGCGACAATGACGCTCGACGACTTCGTTTTTAATCATGACTCCGAACCGACACTGAATCATCAAATAGTCATGATTAAAATACGCTAAAATTGACTAATTAATGCTCCTAAAATGATGCAAGTCGACATCTAGGTGAATGGAGGCCAAAACAAGAAACGCTCTTTCGAGAGTCAATTTGGCACATCGCACCGTAAATTTTTGTACGACTTCAAAAATGATCCGAATCACAAACGGTCAAAAACGTAGCCTTTCTAACTTGATGAGGCACTGTCCAGTCCAAGGGCATAGGCTAAAAGCCAACCAAGAACTCAAACGAGCCTCCGAACCGACACAGCAAGTTGCTGTCGAATTCCAGCAGCAGCAACTTTGCTTGCATCGCGTCGTTTGTGAGACTTTTGGCCATTGGGGCTTGAACCACCAACCAGAGCCTCTCAACAACATCCCAAGGAATGATTTGAACCATGGCTATGGGCCCTAGGCCAGACACAATTCTCATCATACCAGAAACAACTCAAGGAGTTCACCCGAGAGCATCTTTGCGCGCGTGAGGGGTGTTTTGCTGTGTTCGTTGGCTCGTGTCGGGCCAGTGGCCATTTCATTGACCATGGCACGACCTAGACATCTTGGGGTATGGTATGAACCATTGCTAAGGGCCATAGGCCAAACCAGATCCACACCATCCACCAAAACCGAAATTACACATGCAGGAAAAATGAAGGGGCCGAAAATCTGTTCTTGTTTCTTTTATTTGAAAACCGATTCCATCGTGGACCAAGCCTCGAAAGGGCGACTTGGTCATGTCTTAGACATAACAAGGAGATGTTCTAACCATGGCTATAGCCCCTAGGGCAGCCAAGATCAGAAGCATCACCCTTGACAATACACATGCCAATTTAGAGCCACAAATTGACATGCTTGGGGTGTTGCTGTCAAAACTCTATCTCCAGCGTGAAGGGGCTGGAACCAACGTTGTTACATGACCCTAACATATCCTAGTACATGTCTACATGCAGCGCCGAGCCACTGGAATCGAGCCAACCACCTGAACCATCAAAACAGCAGAAAATGTGAAGTGCACAAGGAAGGCTAAAAAAATCTGTGCAGAATTTTACAAAAATTTGCTGTCATATTTCGGGTTTCTTGCATGAAATCGTGTACATATGATGTTTAAAAATACCTATATGGCTTGATTGAAGAGAAAAGGAAAACATATACATGCCTTGGTTTTCGTTTGAAAGAAAAACGAAAAGAATAGACGATACGGCGCGGAGGAGACGGAGTTGCTTCTCTTGTTTTTTTTCTTGCTTTTCTTCCTTAATTTTACCCTAGCCTCTCACGATTTTCAGTGCTGAAGGAGACTCAAATTTTCGAGATTATGGAGTGGGAGGGAGTCTAGGAATTTAAATGGGAAGATACAGGATAAAAGGGAAGGGAAATATTATTTCTATCTACTAGTTTGAGTGATAAGGAAATAGAATGATATCAAAGATTTTTCTTGGGGATATTAGAGGTGCATATGGACGATTTAAAGGTCTAGGTGCAAAGGGAGAATTGATTTAATTAAATCTTGGTTGTGATTTAAAAGTTGGGGAGGATAAATCTATCTAGAATAGTTAAGGGGATAAATAAAGAATGAGTTGAAATAAAAATCACAATTAAATCTTAAAAAAAACAACATGGCCGATTTTTTTATCTAGCTAGGTGGGGTGGGATCTTGCTCCATTAATTATCATAGAAGATTTGTTGTGATATAATTATCTCCCAATAAAAATGGATAGGAAAACTATTAATTAAATGGGTTGTCAACTAAACTTTTAAATTAAATTATAGGGGCCGAAAATTATAGTAAGAGAGGAGGGAAAATATTTATTGAATATTGTATTTTAACTCTTTAGTGTTTTATCTACTCATTAAACATTTAAAAGAATTAAGGAATTAATTATTGAACTCTATTTACTACTTATCTCCACTTATTTAAATAATTCCTTAAACCTTCTTTTACAATAAATTTACTTATTAATTATCTTAAATAAATTTTAGGAAATGTTTTCTTAGCATTAAATTTTTATCTCTTTACTCCAACTCCGGTCCGGCCTCACTTAATGAACTGAAAAGAATAAAATTTAAACTACTGAATAAAATATTTAGCTTCAAAGAATGCATTTAAATACTCATGCAATGAAGTCAATTTAATNAGCATTTGATGTAAATTGATAACAACAAATAATTCATTTTTATACCTACAATAAAAAGAAATTAGCAAAATGAAAAGAAATAAAGAAAGAATATACAAAATATAAACAATCTTACTTCACCAAGAATTCATCCTCTTCACCTTGACATAATAGATTTAGCTGTCCATGAACTTACTTTTGATCAACACTAAAAACATCACTCATAATTTGGAAAATGAAAAATATATTGGAACTTAGAACTTTTATACACACTCACACTATATTTTACAATGAAATAGAATGATTATCAAGCTAGCACAAGGCCTCTATTTATAGTCCAAATGAGAGAAAGGGTCAAAAATTTTATTAATGCAATGTAGTTGTAATAGTAGTCTTTGTCTCCTCCAACTTCAATTCCATGTCCCTTCTTTCAATGCTTTGTTCCACGCCTTTGATAACCGAATTTGACTCTGCTTAAAACAGCAAACATGTGGGAAATTGTCTGTAGATGAATTTGGCCACTTGGTTTACCTCATTTGGTTAAATAGTGAAATAGTTATGATTTTTTTACTATATGCTGGTTATAGTGAAAGTAAATTTGTCCTCTTTTTGATATTTTCACAATTTGATCATCTTAACCAACTTTTTAGGCAATCACGTCTTCTGCAAAGTTGTAGATAATTACTCAAGGATTCCAAACATGTTTGAATCACCTCCATTTGAGTTTTCTATCTTGAGTTATTTTTATTTTACTAACTCGTAGAAAACCTGAAAAAAAAACATATTTAGTAAGACATTTAAATATAAACACACAATACTAAAATAACATAATTTTTTAATTTTAATGAAACTTAGATTTTAAAATATAGGTTTTAACATATAATAAATTATTAATTTTAAGTTCAACATCTTTGTTGGCTTAGGCTCTCCTAATCCAAGCTTCCCGAATACATATAAAGACATAAGACTTATACTCGCACCAAGATCACATAGGGCTTTATGAAAAACAACATCGCCAATCATGCAAGGAATAGAAAAACTCCCTAGATCTTGTAGTTTTGGTTGGATCTTATTTTGTACCAATGCAAAGCAATTTTCAGTTAAGATTACAGTCATGTGATCTTCTAATTTCCTCTTATTCGCTAAGATTTCTTTCAGAAATTTATCATAGCTAGGCATTTGAATCAAAGCATCAGCAAAGAGAATATTAATGTGCAATTTCGTGAATACTTTTAGGAACTTACCGAATTGCGCATCCATTTTCGCCTTTCTTAATGCTGCAGTGAAGGGTAAAGGGATAACAATTCTAGATTGTGTAGTGGGTGAGGGTGTAGAGTTAGAAGACTTACATGTGGGTGTCTCAGTCGCTCCCTCTCTTGGCTCCCCTTTATCCTTCCCCTCTTATTCAAGTAACTTTCTACTCCTCAACGTTATGGCCTTCATTTGCTCTTTTGGATTAGTCTTAGTGTTGCTTGGCAAGGTGCCCGGATCTCTGCTAGCAATCATCTTAGCTAACTGTCTTATCTGATTTTCTAACCCCTTTATCGATGCATCTTGGTTCTGTAGTCTAGTTTCGATGGATGAGATAAATTTAGACATCATTTGCTCCAAACTAGACTTCTCCTCACTAGGCATAGTTCTATACATCGGTTTCTTACCATACTGTTGTCCTCCCTACGGCCGATTCTGGCTGTTTTGACCACCCCATGAGAAGTTGGGATGTTGTCTCCATCCAGGATTGTATGTGTTCGAATATGGATCACTCCTAGGATGGTTTTGAATCCCCACTTGATTTACTGGTGCCTCCTATTGCAAATAGAAAGGACCCTTGTCTTGACAATCCTTAACATAATGTTTTCCTCTGCATTTGTATCTAATCTCTTGCAGGCGCATCGCTGTTCCATGTACATTCAAGCTGTCTATTTTCCTGTTAAGTACTTCTAATTGTGCAGTGACAGCAGAAAAGTCAGTTACATGGTGAAATCTTGCACTCCTCTGTTTGTTCCTCTTAGATTGAGGGTGATAATTGCTAGCAGCCATCTCCTCCGGTAATTCATACCCTTTCTCGGTCGTTTTTCTTAGCAAATTCCCATAGGCCGCAACACCTATCATTGTATGGTTAGATGAAATTAAACCATAGTAAAAAGTTTGGACAACTAACCCAAGAGGCAACTCATGATGGGGGCATCTCCGCAGTAAGTCCTTGTAGCGCTCCCAAGCCTCGTAGAGTGACTCCTGCTCAAATTGAGCGAAGGTGGTTATGTCCGCTCGCAATTTCATGGTTTTTTATGGAGGAAAGTATTTCAAAAGGAATGCATTGGCCATATCTTCCTAAGTTGTGATTGAACCTACAGGTAAACAATTCAACCAGGCTTTAGCTTTCTCACGCAAAGAAAAAATAAATAAACGCAATATAACAGCACTATCAGAAACTCTATTAAATTTAAAAGTGTCGTAAATTTCTAAGAAGTCGGCGATGCAAGTTTTTGGGTCATCAAGCGCATTTCCCCCAAATTGGATCATCTGAATTATTTTTGGTTTGATCTCAAACTGGTTCGCCCTGACGATTGATCGCACTATGCTTGGACGTACTCCATCAAGCGAAGGTTGAGCGTAGTCCAACATGGGTATGCGTCTTGGTTCCTCGACTCTTAGATCTTCATGCTGCTCTTCGTCACGCTTGTTCATGTTCATCATGTCTCTAAGCCTCTGTTGTTGTCTTCGTCTGCGTAGGGTTCTTTCAATATCAGGGTCGAATATCTCCAGTTCAGACTCTAGAGATCTCGGCATGCACCGAGAGGGAAACCTGCAAATAAATCCAAGGTTTCAAGCAAAACAATATAAAGAATGCTAAAGTAAATAACTGAAAATAAAATTGTGGATTAACAGTCCCCGACAACGGCGCCAAGACTTGATCGAGCAAAACTTGCACCGTAAAATCCTTAGTAAAAATTAATAATACACAAGCTCGAAATAATCGCAAGTGCACGATGTCAGGTAATAATATAGTGTACGAGAATACGAGTATCGTTCATCTAGAAACTGTATTTCACAATTGTTATTCTCAGTTATGCAACTCTTAGCAACGATAATTTGGATAATTGTTTATTACTACATAATTAATTAAAAACTCAACGAAATGATTCACAAATGAAATGATGAGATAAATAAGCTAAAATAATTGATTAAAGATTCAATGAGAAATGAATTTGTTAGGAATATCGGTTCACCTACCCCTCGCTAATTTACTTGATTCGTTCGACAACAATCTATGCTTTAGACGGGATTTCCTATCTAATTGAACACGCCTCTCGTGCTGTGGCGAACTAATTCAATGCAGTGAAGTAATTGAATCTCTTTAATTATTTATCAAAGGTGAATTGCATATCGTTCTATGAAATCTCTTAGCTTTCGACCTACTGGACTATGACTATCGACGTGTATCCAATTTCATATTTCTATGTAAATTGTAAATCCACGGATTATGCTACTTGTTCATATGACGGGCTATTCTCTCGAACTCACTCGCAATATTAAAACGTTATTAAAATTAAATATGCTTCAACAACACAATGAAAATAATAGCACAATCAAGAATAAATCAAAAGTCGAAAGATGAATTAACTAAACTCGGATTCGGGGTAGGATTCCTTTAAATCCCAACAAAAAATAAAATTTGCTACAAGAATTCATGATCAAACTAAGCAAAATAATATTTAAACAAGAGAAAATAAACTAGAAATATTAGACGTGACAAAAATGCGAAGAACTTTGTCCGGAAGTCTTGAAATATTCAACTCCAAGCTTTTTCTCTCCTCCAAAACTTTGTGACTGCTGAAAAGTGTCCTTTTTATTGTCCCTAGGGTTTTTTTAGCAAGCTCCCACCTTCCAAGTTAGAAACAAGCCAATAAATAAAATTTCCTTGTTCACTCGCGCTGGGGCGGTCAAGAATTACCGCCCTAGCGCGTGGTCTACTGTAATTTCTTCAGCCTCTAGCACTGGGGCGGTCAAAAAATACCGTCCTAGCGCGAGGTGTTCTTTCCGGACACCCAATTTTTTGTTGTGCTCGCGCTGTGGTGGTCAAGAAGTACCGCCCTAGCGCGAGTTCTTCTGCCCAACTCTTTCTTGGCTTCTGCATGCGCTGGGGCGGTCAAGAATTACCGCCCCAGCACCAAGTGGTTTGTCCTCTTATTCACTTCCGGTTGAATTTTCTCTTTTTCCGTCGTTTTTCCTGCACATTCATATAACTCAATGAGTGGTGATCATGTGCAATAACTTAATATGAAATGAACAAAATGCATACTTCATGCAACCAAAACGGTGCAAACTACGACTCACACAGTGCACTAAAATACGTAATTATGACCTCTATCATCCACCGTGACTATATAACACGAATATTATTTTCAATTATATATTTCTTTAGCAAAGGATATTTTGAATGGATTCCTTATATACTAAAATTGAAATAACTAAATGTTCAAATATCAAATAAATGATGCAAATGAATATTAAAATTCAAGCAAGATGTTAAGTTGTTGGGAACCTCTCGGTTCACCTACCCCTCATTATTTTCAATAACTAATCTCGGTTGTATTTTTTTTCCTTTGACAAAATTACCCAAATCATTAACAGACTTTCTCAAGATATGTTAAACTAATTCGTCAAGATGAAACAATTAAATTTCTTTAATCATTTATCAAAGTTGAATTGCATGTACGATCTATGGAATCTCTTGGCTTTCAACCTATCGAACTATGATTATTAACATTTATTCAATTTCTTATATCAATACAAATTGTAAATTCACAGATATATTACTAGTTCCTATTGCAAATTATTCTCTCGAACTCACTTACAATATAAAATATTATCAAATTTAATTAGACTTCAATAATTCAAGTAAAAGCGATAATATAATCAAGAACGAAACACCATCTAACATTAAAATAGTTCAAAAAACTATTCAGGGTCGGATCCCCTCGAATCCCAACAAAAACAAAGTTTAGCTACTAGAATTTATAATAATAAATGCAACACAAAATTAAAATAAAAGTTCGTAAACTAAAAATACTAGTGTAGATGACGATCGATTGACATGCTGCTCGAAAATCCCGAGTCTTCAAGTTTCCTTGACTCCGACTTTGTCTCCTTGCGTGCGGCGGCTCTTCTTCCTCTCTAAAATTGCTGGTAAATTTGAAAATATATGTGCTAATATTTATATATAGGAAATCTTCAGAAAACATAGAAGAAAATCGAGGGAAATTTTTTCCTTCTATATCGCGATGGGGCTGATGAAATTGTCCGCCCCAACACGCGCGTCCAACGCACAAAATTTCACCCGGGTGCACTTTGTCGGGGAATTTCTTCCGCACGACAAAACATAGAATTTATGAACTAATCAAACTGAACTTTTGTAGATAAAATAATCTTTTATTGAGAAATCTTTCACTGTACAGATTCATACAAAGAATGAAAGAATAAAAGAATCTCGGAATAAAAGAATCTTCTGATTGAAAATCTGCCAAAACTAATAAATGAATATAGAGACTGTCTTCTAACTGATCTGAACTGTTCTTCATTTCTTGGATCTTTTATCAGTTGGTTGACTTGGTCTCTTCTTAGATAGCTGCTGCTGCTCGGTTCGATCACCCTTAGGTGCTTCAAACACAATATTATCCACGAGCTTCAATAGCTCGTGTTCTAAGAATGTATACACCAATGAATTCAATCGAGTTTGGTGTTAAACCAAGCGAAAAATACTCGAAGTAATCATTCGTTAAGAAAGCTAACTAATTTGAAAGAAATTGAACTTGTGTAAACTGATTAACGGAAATAAAAAGAATCAATTCGTGAATATATCAGTTCAGTTATGGTAAGAACTGAACTGATAACTGCTCGAACTGATCAAATCAGTTTCAAAACGAAAGTTAAGCAGTTAAGTACACAAGATATGTTTATGGATGTCCGGAGACTTCGACTGCTTCTACGTCACCCCTTCTACCACCTCGGGTAGGATCCACTAGAAGATTTTGATTTATACAACACATTGTACAAACCTTCTCAGCTTAGGACTTATTCTACGGCCTAACTAAACTCCTAGTCTAGACTGAAGGCAACACCTTCCAGCCAACAAATTGTTTTACGCCTATGTGTCAAAGACTACATGAAACGACCACTACTTTTTTTTAAAAAAATATAAATCATTAACTCGAAAATACTAAATAAAATAACTTATCATACTATAAATCATAATAATTTAATATTTGAATCTCAAGTGCGTAAAATAAATCCCTAAATCGTCAACAAACCAAAAATCCTACGCCGACCTTTAAAAATAACCCAAAATTGAACTTCAAAATAAAGAATAAAATCTCTAATAAAATCCTTAACAAAGATCCATTAAAACTTTTAACTAACAAGATAATGCGAAAATAAATGTCTTTTGGGAGTGTACTGACGTACTCGATCCACTCAAGCGTCAGCGCCTCCCTCAAAAGCATCATCGCCTGCAACCATCCAAACCTAGTGAGTCTAATGACTCAGCACGTTATAACCATAAATAACAAATAAAACATATATAATCACAAACATTTAAAAATCATACTTTTATTTAAAATAACTTTTGAGCATAAATAAACCATTTAAATATCATTTAAGCGTAAATAAATAATTTAAGCATAATTAAATCATTTAAAAATCGTTTAAGCATAAATCATATATCATTTTAATCGTAAAGCTTTCAATCCTTTATTATTTTGGGTGAAGTTTAATCATTCAAAATGACTAGCTTTTATCCTTTGGTCGATTGATCAGTCTTCAGCTTCACATGGTCCATGGGGGTGGGCACTAGGCTCCACCATGGAGATGCGATCGTCGGGGTCCCTCTGAGTCTTTTTCCATAGACGGGGTCCCTCTGGAGCTTTGGTCTGTAAACGGGGTCCCTCTGGGGCCTTGTCCCAAAAATGGGCTCCCTCTGGGGTCTTGGCACTCACGTCATCTCCACCAAATCATGTATCATTTGTCACAGTCAATTCACATCCCTCAAAATATTTTTCATTTTCTTTTAAAAGCATAACATATCACAACTTTATAAAAATAGCATTTTAAAAAGTAAAAATTATACAGATTTACCATCAATCATAAAATATCATATCTTCATAAAAATCCTCATTTTAAATCATAGAATATCATTTAACATTCATTATGATCCTTCGGGACGCTGTCAATCCTTAATGTGCTACCCAGGTGTAAAATGACCGTTTTGCCCGTGGACTTTAAAATTGCCGATTATGACTTTTTCTTACCTTTATTGACTCGAGCCTATCCCATAGCATCATATAAGCTTAAATTTGACTTCTAATATTTTTCTTAGATATAAACCCGAGCCTTTCTATTTATTAACTTACTTACTAAATCGTAAGATGTTTTAATCCCAAAATAATTCAAAGCTTGAATATTTAAATCCCAAACTTTAACCATAGCCTTTTCATCTCTAATCTACTGTCCATGCCCCTAACCAAGAACCGAATCATGCTCGAACCACATAAAACGCGAACCCGCAGCCCATGAAATAATCGGCCCAAGGAGATGCGTTTCAACACATAAACGCTTCTAGCGACTTCATGCCTAAACTGACTCGAACCGAACTCAAACCAGGCCCTAGACTCGACCCTTAGACATAACTTAAGACCATGTTTAAGCCCTTTTTAACTCAGAACCAGCACCTAAGCCCCAAAAAATCAGAAACATGACAGCAGCTACAAGAGACTCAAACTGTGCATCTTTTATGTTTCTTGTTGTACAGCTTTTTCCAGCCAACCAAGCCACGAACCACAATTATTAGGCCCATCCTAAGACCCTTAGAGACTGCCTAAATCATATCCAAGGGCCCCAACACAGCCCCTGGCCGAAACCATAATATCAAACACCTACATCCCCTACATGCGCCCCAATTCTGTGCAGTTGTAGTTTTCTAGTTCCAGCATTCTATACAGCCAACCAGCTCATGAACCACCACACCAAGACTCATCCTAGGGCCCTAAGACATGCCCCAAACCATAGCCAAGAGCCCTGGACCAGCCATACACTGAACAACAAGATCCAACACCTACAGCCCCTACATGAACCTCAATTCTGTGCGGCTGTATTTTTTTCTAGTTCTAGAAACCTAGCTGCCACTCCAGGCCATGAACCATCCTAACAAGACTCATTATAGGACCCTTAGAGACTGCCTTAACCATAGCCAAGAGACCTAGCAACCAGACCCTTCTAAACCATATCTAGCCCATACCAGGCTCATAACATGACCCTAACTCATGTCCCTAACTGTCACGCCTCGTGTCCGAAGCGTCGGTGACATCCGGCATTGTTTAACAATTACTTGAAAACAATTAATCCTCGTATCGAAATGCCAAAAATCAGTCTTTTTCATAAATTAAACATTGTCTTTACATTGACAAAAGAATAGAAAAAAAATACATCAAAGTTGCGAATGCGCAAACTAAACAAAGGAAACTAAAAACTTGATTCTTGAATCTTGTTCATCGACTACCATCCCCAGAAAGCTTCCTGCTCTTCCTCGTTCACTTGTTCTTCATTTTTATCTTAAATTTGTAAGGGGTGAGTGTTTTGAGAAACACTCAGCAAGTGGGGGGGGGGGGTCGATCGATTTCCAGTGCTACATATAGAACTTAATCTTTAAAACGTTTCTTTAACAAACTTTCAAATATTATTACTTTTAAATTATCATAATAGAAACGAATCGAATATGAGACAGAAGTTAAAAGATGATTCAGAGCATTTCAGAAACAGATCAGATCAATTGAGAACAGACACGACACTGTTACTCATCTCATTTCCATGGTCAAATTGTCCCCAATATGTTATTCCTCTAAGGGGTGAGGCTATGACACGGTTTTATACCCACTGATGGGGGCCAGACAGAACATGGTTTATACCCACCAATAGGGGCCAGACAGAATTACAATTCTCGTCCCATTTCAAATCAATTTGTAACAGTGCATCACAGAATTCAGACTTATCAGACAGAACTTATCAGAATTTCAGACGGATACAGCGGAATCAAAGAATTTCGAAGAACGGAAGAAAACATATAATCGAGCGAAATTTTAAACAGAACAAACTGAATTTTTTGAAAAAGAGGACACACATACCAGCATGTCATAATATTTATATACAAAGTTTAAAATACAAAGATATACGTAACAAAAACCCACTTACTGTGTTTTACAAGTATGCTTCGAAACTTGAAGATTCTTCAACGCTGTTTTCTTATGAAAATCGGACAGCACTTCGACGTAATTGTTGAGAAAATGACGCCTTAGTTTCTGCAGCACTTTGACGTAAAACTTCAGCACTCAAACCGCACGAACGAAGCTCCTTGCCTTGGACGATTTTTAGGACGATTTTTGTGGGGTATAAAGCCGAAACTTGGAGGCTTTTTTGTGGTGCTTTTTCATTCAGCATGTTGTGGTATTTATAGAGCAAAATGTGACCTTTCCTTTGCCTCACTTGGACGCCCACCTTGCTTCCCAAGTATCCTTCAATGTGGTCAAGGGTAACTCAAACACCAAAGGTCAATTAGATCAACCCAAGGGACATTCCTTACATATTAATTATGTCCAAGCCTCTTAGCTCCTTTCTTGGTTAACTCAAAGGTCATCTCTTGCATAATAAGTTTGTCCAAATCTTTTAGCTCATTTTTTGCTTCTTTTAGAACAAGCAAGGTTGAGCTTCATTGAGCTGAAATTTTGAATCCTAGAGCTGGGGGTTTTAGCTTGTGAGCTGAGGATTTCTTTTCCAAGATTCTTGGAGTTTTCTTGAGCTAATCCCCGAACTTTGGATCTACTTCCTCGAGTTAATTTGGCTGTAAATTTAAGTTAATATTCAAGTTTTATAGTTAGGATGAATGTTTTGAGCTTAGTTTAAGCTAAATTTCAAGTTTGTATTTCTTACATGATTCGCTTCGGATCGGAATTTCCGGGTTCTCACATCCCTCCCTCCTTATTGAAAGTTTCATCCTCGAAACTTGGATCAATTCGAGCTTTTGAATAGATAAGGGTATTGTGAGCGCATCTTCTCTTCGAGTTCCCAAGTGGCCTCCCTTTCAGTATGATTTGACAACCGTACCTTGACATAAGAGATTGTCCGATGTCTCAACACTTGATCTTATGTATCCATTATTCCGATAGTGACCTCTTCATATTTGAGTTCCTCATTCAAATGTCCTTCAATCATCAGCGGTGCAACTTTGAGTTCATGAATCGGGTCTGGGACATATTTCCTCAGTTGCGAGATGTGGAAAACATTATGTATTCTGGACATATCTGGTGGCAAAGCAAGTCAGTTGGCTAAGGTTCCCACTTTTTCCAGTATCTCGAACGGTCACACATACCTTGGATTTAACTTTTTGGATTTACTAAACCGAACCACCCCTTTCGTAGGAGACACTTTGACATATGCCTTTCCACCAATCTCCAAATCCAACGGTCTTCTCTTCAAATCGGCCCAGCACTTTTGTCTATCTTGAGCTGCCTTGAGTCTTTCCTTAATTATGGTTACTTTGTCAACTGTTATTTGAATAAGCTCTGGTCCAGTAACAGCCTTTTCTCCGATTTCATCTCATTATAGAGGCGACCTACACTTTCGGCCATACAAAGCCTCATACGGAGCCATCTCAATACTACTGTGGTAACTGTTATTATAAGCAAACTCTATTAACGGTAATTGCTCACTCCAATTTCCATGAAAATCCATCGCGCATGTCCTCAACATGTCCTCGAGGGTTTGAATTATTTTTTCAGTTTGGCCATCAGTCTGAGGATGATAGGCCGTGCTGAGAGTGACTTTGGTTCCCATATCCTTTTGAAAACTTTTCCAAAATCTCGATACGAATCTTGGATCTCTGTAAGACATTATACTCACTGGGACTCCGTGTAGTCTCAATATGTTATCCATATACAAGGTAGCTAGTTTATCCAGGTTGTAATTCATCAGCACCAGCAAAAAATGTGCATACTTGGTCAATCTATCAATGATTACCCAGATCCCATCGTGCCCTTGCCTTGATTTCGGTAGCCATACTACGAAATCCATGGAGATGTTATCCCATTTCCACTCCGGTATTTCTAATGGCTGTAGAAGTCCTCCAGGCCATTGATGTTCTGCCTTGACTTGTTGGCAGATTAGGCACTTGGAAACAAAGACAGCCATGTCTTTCTTCATTCCATTCCACTAGTAATTATTTTTCAGATTCCGGTACATTTTGATGCTTCTCAAGTGTACTGAAAAATCTCGATTTATGTGCCTCCGCCATTACTGATTCACGAATCCCATCGATGTATGGCACATACAACCGTCTTTTCATCCAAAGTATACCATTTCCATCAATATGAAATTCTAGAATCTTTCCTTCTTGAATTACTCTTTAATTTTGAGGATGGAAGAATCTTGACTTTGCTTCAATTTGATGGTCTCTCAAAGGCCTGGTTGTACTGATAGTGAAGATAAGCTCACTTTCCCAAGGTTCCTTCGGCTCAACGCATCTGCCACTTTATTTGCCTTACCCGGATGGTAATTGAATGACAAATCATAGTCCTTGAGAAGTTCCATCCACCTTCTTAGCCTCATGTTTAATTCATTTTGGGTGAAAATGTACTTGAGGCTCTGGTGATCAGTAAACACTTCACATTTTACTCCATAAAAGTAGTGCCTCAAGATTTTGAGCGCAAATACCATTGCGGCTAACTCCAGATCATGAGTGGGGTAATTCTGCTCATACGGTTTTAATTGTTGTGAGGCATAAGCAATTACATGACCTTCTTGCATAAGCATACACCTTAATCCTCCCTTTGAAGCGTCACTATATATAGTGAAATTCTTACCATCCTCGGGAAGAATTAGTACTGGTGTGGACGCGAGTTTTGTCTTCAGGGTTTCAAAACTTCTCTCACATGCTTAATTCAAAATGAATTTCAAATTTTTCTGAGTAAGTTTGGTGAGTGGAATGGCAATCGAAGAAAATCCTTCCACAAATTTTCTATAGTAGCCCGCTAAACCCAGAAAACTTCTTACTTCAGTCACTGTTTTTGGTTGTGGCCAATCCTTAATTGCCTCTACTTTCTTAGGGACTACTGACACCCCTAATTCAGAGATTATATGGCCTAGGAACGCCACACTTTTCAGCCAGAATTCACACTTCTTGAATTTGGCATAAAGTTCCTTTTCTCGCAGTGTTTGTAAAATGAGACGCAGATGTTCTCTATTTTCTTCCTCACTTGGTGAGTAAACCAATATCTCATCTATAAAAACGACCACAAACTTGTCGAGATATGATTAGAATACTCGGTTCATAAGGTCCATGAATGCTGCAAGAGCCTTTGTCAGACCAAAAGGCATTACCGTGAATTCGTAATGTCCATATCTTGTCCTAAAAGCAGTTCTAGGGATATCCTCTGCTTTGACCTTCAACTTATGATAACCAGATCTTAGATCGAGCTTTGAGAAAACCTTGGCTCCTTTTAGCTGATCGAAAAGATCATATATTCTCGGGAGTGGGTACTTATTCTTTATGGCGATCTTGTTCAACTCCATATAGTCAATGCATAGACTCATGCTTCCGTCTTTTTTCTTTACGAACAGCACTGGGCTCCCCACGGAGATGCACTAGGGCAGATCTGCTTCTTGTCCAGTAATTCCTGCACTTGCTCCTTTAACTCCTTTAATTCAGCTGGAGCCATTTGGTATGGTGCCTTTTAAATTGGTGCAGCACCAGGGACCAAATTGATTTCAAATTCCACTTCTCTGTCGGGTATCTCACCAGGTAACTCCTCAGGAAAAAAATCTGGAAATTCTTGAACAACTGGAATCTCTTCCATCTTTGGAGCAGTTTCTTCTCTGACTTCATTGACCATTGCAAGATAAATTTCCCCACCTCCTTTTATAGCTTTCCAGGCTTGTGATGCAGATAAAAGAGATTTCCGTTCTTTGGATTTTCTGTGGTATAAGATCTCCTCTTTTGTGGACGTCTGGAGTCTAACATTTTTCTTTTGGCAGTATACAATGGCATGGTGTTTAGCTAACCAGTCCATTCCAAGAATGATGTCAAACTCAATCATATTGAGTTGAATCAATCCTGCCTCAAAAATCTGTCCACTGATTCCAATTTTACAGTTTCGATACACTTTGTGGGTTTCAATTGTCTTATTAGCAGGTGTTGCTACTCTTAACGGTTCATCAAGGATTTCATGCTCAAGTTTTAGCTTTTTAGAAAATCTTCTAGACACAAAAGAGTGTAGCACCGCAATCAAACAAAGTATATGCAGGCATTTCATTGAGTAAAATGGTACCTGCCACTACTTCGTTGGTGTTATCGGCCTCCTCCTGGGTTATTGCATACACCCGAGCATTAGTCATGTTTTCCTTTGGTTTGCGGGGTCCCGTCCCTTTGTCTTTGTTGTCTGGACAATCTTTAATTCTATGACCCACCTTACCACATCTGAAACAAGTGCCTGTTTTCTGATAACATTCTCCCACATGCTTCTGTTGACATGTATCGTACCATTTCCCTTCTGTACTACCAACACTGTTAAAGTTTCCTCTTGAAGGGCCACTTGAATAGTTTGGCTTTTTGAATTTGGGACCATTTTGAGCAGATTGACTGGCCAACGGTCTCTTGTTCATGTTCTTTTCTTCGTGGCGTTTTATATCCGTCTTCGCAAATTGCCGCGTCCATCAAATCCGCAAAATTGTTTGGCTTGAACACCGCCAAAGCCGATTGAATCTGGCTGTTCAGTCCCTTCTTAATGCGATGCATTTTTAATGTTTCATCAAACATGATTGTTGGAACATAGGTTCCCAAATCGTGGAACCTTGAGGTGTATTCCATCACTATCATGTCTGGTGTTTGTTTGAAGTTTTCAAACTCTCCCAACTTTTGTAGAAGAAATTCTGTTGGGTAATATTGCTTCAAAAATTCTCTTCTGAAAGTTTGCCATGTGATTTGTTCCACCTCAGCCAGAGATGGTGACACAGTTTCCCACCACTTTCGTGCTCTATCCTCTAGAAATGGTGTCACAACTTCCACTCTCAATCCTTCAGGTACTTCCAGTGGGTGTAGTTGTGTCTCGACATTCTTAAGCTAGTTATGGCTGACTTCTGGATCTGGGTTTCCATCGAAAGTTGGGACTCAATTCCTCCTGAGGAATTCATAAAGGTATTTAATTCCACGCAGTTGTGGTTCTGGTGGAGGCTGTATGGCGTTGGCAAGGGGATTCACGATTCTTTGCAATGTGGCGGCTACAATGGTAGCTATGGCCATCATATCTTCCTGGCTGAGATTTACCCTTGAGGGATTCTAATCCTCTTTTTGGTTAACTCTTTTGGGGTTTCAATTATTTTTGGGTGGTCTGCTTGCCATTCCATATAAACATGTATATTTTATTAATTTGTTTGCCACAATGTATAATCAAAGAAATAATTTTATTAAGATTTGAAATTCATACAATCAATCTTTTTAAAGTAAATAGTTCTTGGATACAATCAATGCCTAATCTAGAGCTCTCTCTACTCGTCAATTACTTCGCCATCCCTTACTTCTTCATCAATTTCCTCCTCCATAGGGTTTCCTTCAATTTCTTCCATGAGTTTCTCCATGTTGAAGATTTCGTTTTGCAGTTGATCAATGTGATTCTGCAACTGTGTGTTGTGGTCATCCAGCTTGTTCACTTGATCTTGAAGCTGTTGTATTGTTGATTGGTTTATTGCTTCATTGATTTCGTGTCATCAATTCGTTCTTGAAGATGTCGTTGTGTTTTGAGAAGGCTATCATCCCGGATTTGGAGCGTCCAAATCCTATCTTGCGCTTTGTTCAACTCTTGCTTGGTGATCTCGTGCTGACGTTCCGATTCCATGTGATAAGCAGCATAGCGTCTAACATCATTGCGCAGTAATGCTTTGAAGATCCATGTTTGTTTCCTATAAAGATGAAAACATTTTTGATAAGATACTCATTAAATTTTTTTTAAAAATGCAATAATTAAATGATAATAGGAATTTTTATTTAAAAATAAGTTGATAAACTTAATACTTTTCAATCATATTTTTATTACAATCCTACTACTAATCTAATCTATCACAGATAGAATGTTTGTCGTTTCGATAAAACAACGTGTCTACTGGTTTTATCAAGTGCTGGAAATTCTTCAGTACCTTATAACTTCCAAAAGACGTTATCATAAAATGACAAAACTTCTTCTGGTTCATTTCAGCAACCATTTGGACAGCCCGCTCTTTTTCAAAATTTTAAAATCATTAGTCTTTCTGACACCCTCTGTTTAACTTTTCAAATTCTCAACCGCAAATATATTGACACGTGTCCTTAAGTTTCATTGACGGCTGTACATTTTCTTCTTAACCGCCTTTTTCATCTCTTTTTACCTTTACGATTCTAGATTTTTGCCTACCTGCTACTAATTTCTCTTGCTCAAATCTTTCTTACAGATTTTACTTCGAGATCATCTTACAAAAATGGCCGGAGCTTACACTTTGAATGCTTATCAAGTTAACTTTGCATCTGTCCTCACTATCAAGGAATCTTCTCAATATGTTTCAAGCAATTGATAAATCTGGTCTCAAAAAATTTTTGGAGGCACCTGCTGTGATTTACAAAACTGCTCTTCTAGAATTTTATTCAAAGGCGACTGTAGAAGAAGGGAAGATCGTTTATTTGAAGGATAATGCATCTCTCTCTCTTGATGCTATGTTATTTGGATCGAACTTCTTTCTCCCTTTGGTAGGCATTAATGAATTTTCTGGCATCTCTAAGGATGAAATGTCTACTACCCTACTGAATTTCTCAGCTTCTGGAGAAGAACTCTCTCCATCCTGTTTTAAGAAGCTATTGAAGATGGAATTCCAAGTGCTCGCTGATATTGTTGCCAAAGCACTGCTGGTCAAGGCCGGAACATTTGATCGACTGACTAAAGAAAAGGTTCAATTGATGATTGCCATCACTTCTGGATATAAGGTGGATTGGGGTCAATTTCTGTTCAAAATAATGAAGGAAATGGTGGTAAGGAAAAGTTCTGGTTTTGCTGTGCAGATCAACCAAATGCTTAAGAATGCTGGTTTTCCTTTCACTTCTGATCAGAACGCTTCCTACGTCAAAATGGTAGATGCTGACAACGTGCTTGCTTTGAGGCCAAAGCCAACTGTGCCTGAGTTTATTGCCTTACAAAAAGAGGCGGGGGATGCTCAATCTGAGGCTCAAGGACCTCAGAAGAAGATTAAAAGAAAAAGAGTGGTTATCTCCACTGATTCTGACAAAACAGTTTCCGAGGAGTATGCTGCTCCTATTCAGGTATCTCTGCCATCTACTCCCAAGAAGAAGAAAACTCATACTTTTCTTCGAATCAAGAAGACAGCAGCCATCTCTGAGTTGGACACAGTTCTGTTGCGACAAGTGTTTCCAGAAGCCGTTCTTTCGATACCAGCAACCACCTCTGTCGCAAAACCAAGTGATGTCTCTGCTGCAACAACATCTACTGCTCCAACTTCCAGACCCTTGCCTGGAGTTGTTATTCGTGAATCAACTGTAGGGTCTTCTGCTTTTAGACCCGTGATGACTGCCTCATCTTCAGGTAAAGGCAAAGGTAAACTTGTTGAAGAACCGCAATTTCAAGCAGCCAAATCATCTGTTTCTACTGCTATTGATATTCATTTGGAAGAAATTGAGAATTCTGCCAATGAAGAAATGAATTTCTTTTATGAATGGCACAATGTTCGAGTATATCATCCTCTTACCATCTTCAGGACAAAAGGTACTTTTGGAAAAATGCTCAGAAATGAAGAAAAAGTGTTTGCACTTGCCAAAACTGAGAATGTGATAGAAGCAATGAAACGCCGAAGTTTTGTTCTTGATCAGCTTAAACGCAAGAAGCTGGAATCAGTATTGAAGACTCTCCAATCCAATTTTGATGCTTTGATTCCCACTGCTGCTCAAGATCAGAATGTGATCCTTGTACTAACTGATCATTTAAGGATGATGAATGAGCAACTTTCTACTTAGGAACAGACGTGATATGATCGATTAACGTAACAAGAGTGTTTAGAAGGGGTGGTAGAATAAACACTCACAAATAAAACTGATCTTTTCGAGTTTTGAGTTCAGTTCGATGAGAAACTGATTCTCGGAATCTTGCTGGTCAATGACAATCAGTTAAACTGAAGTAGTTACGGAAATAACTGACGGAAAGATAGAATACAAAACTGAAATAAAATACATAAGGATTGTTTCTGGATGTTCGGAGATTTCAATTACTCCTACGTCACCCCTTCTATCTCAAGGATAGGATTTCCACTAAAAGACTTTGATCGAATACAAGATTTGTACTGACCCACTTCAGTTTAGACTTATCACTGCCAAAAACTGAAACTCTTAGTATTACAAAATGTTCTCAGTGCGTAACTGATCTTAGCACTATCGAATTTAACGATTATTACAAAGTGCTAGTGAGCTCAAATTGTAGCCTTGACTGTTACGAATAAATCAAGTAAGGGTGAGTTAAGATTTTGACAGTGTGAGAACCCGGGATTTTAAGATCCACGACAAATCAAGTAAGTAATACGAACTTGAAGTTTAACCCAAACTAAGCTCTAAAATTTTCATTCCAAATAGATAACTTGAATATTAACTTAGATTTCAGCTAACTTAACTCGAAGAAATAGCTTCAAAGCTCGGAGATTAACTCAACGAGAGGCCAAGCTGGAAGTAACTGCATCCATCGAAGTACTGCCACGAGAGGAATAAAACCCCAGCTCAAGGACTCGATCCTTCAGCTCGAAGCAGCTCAACCAATCTTGTCCTAACAAGAATAAAAAGGGAGCTACAAGATGAGCCAAAGAATTGGACAAACTTATTATGCAAGAAGCAACCTTTGAGATAACCAAGGATGAAACTAAGGGATGAGCTAAAGGTTAAGACACATTAATGATGAAAGAAATGACCCTTTAAAAAATCAAGATGACATTAAAGAGCACATGAGATTTTGAACCTCATTCATGACTAACCTTGGAAGTTTGGACTACAATTAAGTCTTTTCTTGGAGCCCAAGTGGTCGACCAAGGGCTAGGTGAAAGGACTAGAATTTTCTATAAATACCACCTAGTCACATGCAAGAATGCACTTCAAAAATCCCTCAAAAAAAACTCTCCAAAATTTTCGGCCCTCTCTACACCCTTCAAGCATTCGGCCGAACTCAAGCAAAGGAGAAGAAGAAAAGTTCGTGCAGTCCGGAGTTGCAATACTGCGTCGAAGTGCTGCCCAATCAACGACAGCATTTGTTAAAGTCACGCCGAAGTGCTGCCCGAATTTTTTTTGAAAGAAAGCTTTGTACAAAAATCTACAAATTGTAAGTGGACTTCTGATTAAGTATTTGTTTTTATTTTAAACTTTGATATCAATAATATGACATGCATGTATGTGTGTCTTAAATTTCGAAAATGTCAGTCTGTTTTTTTTTAAAACTCGATCGATTATGTGTTCTCTTTTATGATTCGAAATTCTTGGTTCCGCTGTGTCTGTATGAATAACTCTGAAATCTGAATATCTGAAAACTTCTGTCTGTTACTTCTGAATTCTGTTGCACTGTTACGATTCGAATTTGAAATGAGACGAGAATTGTAGTTCTGTTCTAGCCCCCATTAGTGGGTATAGAACCATGTTCTGTTCTGGCCCCCATTGATGGGTATAAAACCATGTTCTGGCCTCACCCCTTAGAGGACTAACATATTGAGGACAATTTGACCATGGAAATGAGATGAGTAACAGTGTGTTTTGTCTGCTCTGAAATGATCTGAATTGTTTCTGTTCTGTTCTGAATCATTTGATAAGCTCCATCTTTTATTCGCTTCGTTTCTGTTGTGTCAAGTCAAGAATATTGAGTTTTGAAAGTATGTTATGAAAGTATGTTAAAAGAAATTTTTAAAGAATTAAGTTCTATATGTATCTTTGGAATCGATCGACCCCCACTTGCTGAGTGTTTCCCAAAACACTCATCCCTTACAAATTTCAGATAAAAATGAAGAACAAATGAACGAGGAGGAGCAAGAAGCGTTTTGGGGATGGTGATCAGAATTCGAGAAATCAAGAAATTGTATTCCTTTTTGTTTAGCTTCTGAAAAACTCTGATGTAAAAGTTTATTTCCTTGTCATTGTGAGACAATATATTATTTATGAAAAAGACTGATTTGATTTGATACGAGGCTTTATTGTTTTCAATGTAATTGTTAAACAATGCTGGATGTCACCGATGCTTCGGACTCGCGGCGTGACATTTAAGTGGTATCAGAGCCGCCAGGTTCATAATCCCGCTGGGATTTTGATAGACAAAATTTGACGAAGTCAAATTTTGGCAAAAGCCTAGTGCATCCCAATTTGAGTCCAACTTTCATCTGTTCCTGAAATCCAACTTTCATCTGATTCTTAAATTTTGAATAGACTTCAAAAATCTATCCCTTCAATCGCTTCGCAATTCTTATTATCAAAATTTTTCCACGACCACTTTGTTTCTATTATTTGTGCCTTTCTATCCTTTATACGATTCTGATGCTTTGCCTTCGATTTTATCCTAGGAAATGGCTGCTCCACGTACCCGTGCTCGGGCTGCCCTTCGCATGCTCCAGCTCACGATTGACAATCAGACTAGAGAAATTGCGACCCTGAAGGCGCAACTGGCTAGAGAAAAGTTGGAGAAACAGGAGATTATTGAGAGTAGACTCATACTGGAGACCGATGTACAACGATTGACTCATCATCTGGACTTGGCGGAGAGCCAGCTGCTGCAGATACCGACCGATTCCACTCGCATCACGCGCTTAGCTGCACTTAACAGGGATTTATTGGATAGAGTGGAAATAGAGCGAGGACGTGCTGCTCAGGCCCGTCAGCGCCAGGAGGAGTACAACGCCAGACAGGATAGGTACATTTCGAAGCTCCATGGCACTATGGACAAACTTCAAGATCAGAATAATTACCTGCATTTGGTGATAGAGAACATGGAGGAAGAGGAGGTAGCACCGATGGAGGTGGCCGGAGATGACAGCGCCGGTGACAGCGATGGCGGAGAGATTTTCGATTAGATTAGCATTATAATATCTGGGTTGTAATAAAATTTGTGACTAAGAAAATACTATGTGCGCCAAATTCTTTTGAAACTTTCTATTATCCTTCTATTGCATATTTAAAAATTTGATGAGTATCTTATGTATAAAATTGTTTTTTTTTATAGGAAAACAACATGGATCTTCAACGCATTATAAATGAATTTCAAAATCAACTTCAGGAAAAGGAGTCAGAAATTAAAACAATGAAAGAAAAAATGAGAAACTCGAAAGAGATAATTTCCAGTTAGACGGGAATAATGTATGCATGACGGAGGATCTTCGTGAGGCCAGAGAGGAAGAGAAAAAACTACGCGAGGACGTAAGATGTTATATCATCTAGAGTCGGAACGTCGACACGAAATCACCAAGCAAGAGTTAAACAAAGCTCGGGATAGGATTTTTACCCTCAAAATCTTGGACGATAGCCTTTTCAAAACACAACGCCGTCTAGAAGAACAGATCGCAGATCAAGAAATCACTGAGAAAGTAAGCCAATCAACATTACAGGAGCTACAAGATCAAGTAAACAACCTTGATCATCGCAACACACAACTGCAGAATTACATTGAGCACCTGCAAAATGAAGTGATCAACATGGAAGAACTCGTAGAGCAACTAGAAGAAAACCCGATGAAAGAAGAAATTAACGAGGCAGTAGGCGATAGAGAGGTTATAGACGAGTAGAGAGAGGACTCTAAACTAGACATTGATTGCATTAATAATTATTTGATTTAACATTTGTTTCGAAACTTTTGCTTGTATGAATTTCAAAATTTTAATGAAATTATTTTAATTATACTTTGCGGCAAACAAATTAATAAAATACATGTTGATAGGATATGGCAGGCAGACCCCCCCGAAACAACCGTAACCCTCGTGGCGCCAATCAAAATGAAAATCCACCACCACATCAGAGAGTAAACCTCAGCTAAGAAGATATGATGGCAATAGCCACTATCGTAGCTGCGACGTTGCAAAGATTCGTGAACCCATTAGCTAACGCCATCCAACCACCTCAAGAACCACAACCGCGTGGAATTTAATACCATTATGAATCTCTAAGAAAGAATCGAGTTCCAACCTTCGATGGAAATCCAAACCCGGAAGTCAGTCACAACTGGCTCAAGAACGTCGAAACACAATTGCAATTACTGGAGATACCTGAAGAACTGAGAGTGGAGGTTGTAACACCGTTTTTGGAAGACCGAGCTAGGAAATGGTGGGAAACTGTGTCGCCATCTTTGACAGAAGTGGAAGAGATCACATGGCAGATATTTAAAAGAGAGTTTCTGAAAAATACTATCCAGCTGAATTTAGACTACAGAAGTTGGGTGAATTTGAAAGCTTCAAACATGCTCCAGACATGTCAGTAATGGAGTACACTTCACGATTCAACGATCTGGGAACTTATGTCCCAACAATCATGTCGGATGAAACGTTAAAAATGCATCTTTTCAAGAAGGGACTCAACAGTCGAATTCAGTCAGCATTGGCAGTATTCAAGCCAAACAACTTTGAGGATTTGATGGGCGCTGCAATGAGCGCAGAAGCTGAAATCAAGCGACGCGAGGAAGAAAACAAGAACAAAAGGCCGATGAACAATCAATCTACTCAGAATGGTCCCAAGTTTAAGAAACCAAATTATTTAGGTGGGTATTTCAAAGGAAGTTCTGGCAGTGCTGGTAACACCGAAGGAAAGTGGTGTGATACATGTCAACGGAAACATGTTGGAGAATGTTACCGAAAGACAGGCGTTTGTTTTAAGTGCGGAAAGGTGGGTCATAGAATTAAAGATTTTCCAGACAACAAGGACAAAGGGACGGTGCCCAGTAAACAGCATGAAAACAAGACTAATGCTCGGGTGTACGCGATAACCCAAGAAGAAGCTGATTATACCCACGAAGTGGTGGCAGGTACCATTTTACTCAATAAAATGCCTGCATATGCTTTGTTAGATTGTGGTGTCATTCATTTGTGTCTAGAAGATTTGCTAAAAAGCTTAAACTTAAACATGATACTCTTAGTGAACCCTTAAGAGTGGCAACACCGCTGAGTAAAGTAATTGAATCACACAAAGTGTATCGAAACTTTAAAATTTGTATCAGCAATCAAACTTTCAAAGCGGAATTGATTCAACTCAATATGGTTGAGTTTGACATCATTCTTGGAATGGACTGGTTGGCTAAAAACCATGCCATGGTTGACTGTCAAAGGAAAGATATTAGACTTCAGACTTCGAACAAAGAGGAAGTCATATACCACGGGAAATCCAAAGAACGAAAATCTCTACTATCTGCCTTACAAGCCTGGAAGGCCATAAAAGGAGGTGAAGAGATTTATCTAGAAGTAATCAATGAGGTCAAAGTGGGAGAAATCCTAATGTTAGACGATATTCCAATTGTTCAAGAATTTCCAGATGTTTTCCCTGGGGAATTACCGAGGAAGATACCCGATAGGGAAGTAGAATTTGAAATCAATTTGGTCCCTGGTGCTGCACCAATCTCAAAGGCACCATACCGAATGGCTCCAGCAGAATTAAAGGAGTTAAAAGAGTAACTCCAGGAATTATTAGACAAGAAGCAGATTCGCCCAAGTGTATCCCCGTGGGGAGCTCCAGTGCTATTCGTAAAGAAAAAGGACGGGAGCATGAGGCTATGTATTGATTATCGGGAGTTGAACAAGATAACCATAAAGAATAAGTACCCACTCCCGAGAATAGATGATCTTTTCGATCAGCTAAAAGGAGCCAAAGTTTTCTCAAAGCTTGATTTAAGATAAGGATATCATCAGTTAAAGGTCAAAGCAGAAGATATCCCTAAAACTGCTTTTAGAACAAGATATGGACATTACGAATTCACAGTAATGCCCTTTGGTCTGACAAATGCTCCTGCAGCATTCATGGACCTGATGAATCGAGTATTCAAACCATACCTCGACAGATTTGTGGTTGTTTTTATAGATGATATCTTGGTATACTCACCAAGTGAAGAAGAACATAGAGAACATCTACGTCTCACTCTACAAACACTACGTGAGAAAGAACTCTATGTCAAATTCAAGAAGTTTGAATTTTGGTTAAAGAGTGTGGCATTCCTAAGCCATATAATTTCTGAACTTGGAGTGTCAGTAGACCCTAAGAAAGTGGAAGTTATCAAAGATTGGCCACAACCAAAGACGGTGACTAAAGTAAGGAGTTTTCTGGGTTTAGCAGGCTATTACAGAAAGTTTGTGGAAGGATTATTTTCTTAAATAGTCATTCCACTCACCAAACTTACTCAGAAAAATTCGAAGTTCATTTGGAATGAAGCATGTGAGAAGAGTTTTGAAACCCTGAAAACAAAACTCGCAACTACACCAGTATTAATCCTCTCTAAAGATGGCAAGGACTTCACAGTATATAGTGACGCTTCAAAAGGATGGCTAGGGTGTGTACTTATGCAATAAGGTCAAGTAATTGCTTATGCCTCACGGCAGTTAAAGCCGTATGAGCAAAATTACCCAACTCACGACCTTGAATTAGCTGCAGTAGTGTTTGCACTCAAAATCTGGAGGCACTATCTTTATGGAGTAAAATGTGAAGTATTTACTGATCACCAGAGCCTCAAGTACATTTTCACTCAAAAAGAGTTAAATATGAGGCAAAGGAGATGGATGGAACTTCTGAAAGACTATGATTTAGTAATCAACTATCATCCAAGCAAGGCGAATAAGGTGGCAGATGCGTTGAGTCGAAGAAATTTTGGAAAGGTAAAATTATCTTCACTGTCAGTACAACTAGGACTTCGAGAAACCATCAAATCGAAGCAAAGTCAAGACACCTTCATCCTTAAAATTAGAGAACAAATCCGAGAAGGAAAAATTCCAGAATTTCAAATAGATGATAATGGGATACTCTGGATGAAAGGACGATTGTATGTGCCAAATATCGATGGAATTCGAGAGGAGGTAATGGTCGAGGCGCATAAATCAAGATTTTTGGTACATCCAGGGAGTACCAAAATGTATAGAGACTTAAAAAATAATTACTGGTGGAACGGAATAAAGAAAGACGTGGTTGTCTTTGTTTCCAAATGCCTAACCTGTCAACAAGTCAAGGCAGAACATCAAAGACCTGGAGGAGTTTTACAACCATTGGAAATATCGGAGTGGAAGTGGGATAACATCTCCATGGATTTCATTGCAGGGCTACCAAGATCCAGGCAGGGTCACGATGGTATCTGGGTAATCGTTGATAGATTGACCAAGTCTGCACATTTCTTATCAGTGCGGATGACTTATAACCTGGATAAGCTCGCTACCTTGTATATGGACAACATAGTGAGACTACACGGAGTCCCGACAAGTATACCGTCTGACAGAGATCCAAGATTTGTATCAATATTTTGGAAGAGTTTCCAAAAGGCTATGGGAACCAAGATTACTCTCAGCACGGTCTATCATCCCCAGACTGATGGCCAAACCGAAAGGACAATTCAGACCCTTGAGGATATGTTGCGGGCATGTGCGCTGGATTTTTCCGGAAATTGGAGTGAACAGTTACCCCTGATCGAATTCGCCTATAACAACAGCTATCACAGTAGCATCGAGATGGCTCCGTATGTGGCTTTGTATGGAAGAAAGTGTAGGTCGCCCCTATATTGGGACGAAGTCGGACAAAAAGCTGTTACCGGACCAGAACTTATTCAAATAACCGTTGACAAAGTAGCCATAATCAAAGAAAGAGTCAAGGCAGCCCAAGACAGAAAAAAAAGTTGGGCTGATTCGAAGAGAAGACCGTTGGAATTGGAGATTGGCGAAAAGGCTTACGTCAAAGTCTCTCATATGAAGGGAGTAGTTCGGTTCAGTAAGTCCGGAAAGTTGAACACAAGATATGTGGGACCGTTCGAGATACTGGAGAAGGTGGGAACCTTAGCCTACCATCTAGCCTTGTCGCCTGACATGTCCAGAATACATAACGGATTCCACATCTCAGAGCTGAGAAAATATGTCCCAGACCCTAGTCACGTACTCAAAGTTGCACCACTAATGATGGAAGGGAACCTCAACGAAGAACTCAAATACGAAGAAGTCCCTACCCGAATAGTGGACTCAAAAGACCAAGTATTGAGAAATCGGACAATACCTTATGTCAAAGTACAGTGGTCAAATCACACTGAAAGGGAGGCAACTTCGGAACTCGAGGAGAAAATGCGATCACAATACCCTCATCTATTCGAAAGATCAAGTTAATGCAAGTTTCGAGGACGAAACTTTCAATAAAGAAGGAGGGATGTGAGAACCCGGGATTTTACGATCCACGACAAATCAAGTAAGTAATACGAACTTGAAGTTTAACCAAAACTAAGCTCTAAAATTTTCATTCCAACTAGATAACTTGAATATTAATTTAGATTTCAGCTAACTTAACTCGAAAAAATGGCTTCAAAGCTCGGAGATTAACTCAACGAGAGGCCAAGCTGGAAATAACTGCATCCATCGAAGTACTGCCACGAGAAGAATAAAAACCCAGCTCAAGGACTCGATCCTTCAGCTCGAAGCAGCTCAACCAATCTTGTCCTAACAAGAAAAAAAAGGGAGCTACAAGATGAGCCAAGGAATTGGACAAACTTATTATGCAAGAAGCAACCTTTGAGATAACCAAAGATGAAACTAAGGGATGAGCTAAAGGTTAAGACACATTAATGATGCAATAAATGACCCTTCAGAAAATCAAGATGACATTAAAGAAAGTTCATTTGGAATGAAGCATGTGAGAAGAGTTTTGAAACCCTGAAAACAAAACTCGCAACTACACCAGTATTAATCCTCTTTGAAGATGGCAAGGACTTCACAGTATATAGTGACGCTTCAAAAGGATGGCTAGGGTGTGTACTTATGCAATAAGGTCAAGTAATTGCTTATGCCTCACGGCAGTTAAAGCCGTATGAGCAAAATTACCCAACTCACGACCTTGAATTAGCTGCAGTAGTATTTGCACTCAAAATCTGGAGGCACTATCTTTATGGAGTAAAATGTGAAGTATTTACTGATCACCAGAGCCTCAAGTACATTTTCACTCAAAAAGAGTTAAATATGAAGCAAAGGAGATGGATGGAACTTCTGAAAGACTATGATTTAGTAATCAACTATCATCCAAGCAAGGCGAATAAGGTGGCTGATGCGTTGAGTCGAAGAAATTTAGAAATGTAAAATTTTCTTCGCTGTCAGTACAACTAGGACTTCGAGAAACCATCAAATTGAAGCAAAGTCAAGACACCTCAATCCTTAAAATTAGAGAACAAATCCGAGAAGGAAAAATTCCAGAATTTCAAATAGATGATAATGGGATACTCTGGATGAAAGGACGATTGTATGTGCCAAATATCGATGGAATTCGAGAGGAGGTAATGGCCGAGGCGCATAAATCAAGATTTTTGGTACATCCAGGGAGTACCAAAATGTATAGAGACTTAAAAAATAATTACTGGTGGAACGGAATAAAGAAAGACGTGGCTGTCTTTGTTTCCAAATGCCTAACCTGTCAACAAGTCAAGGCAGAACATCAAAGACCTGGAGGAGTTTTACAACCATTGGAAATATCGGAGTGGAAGTGGGATAACATCTCCATGGATTTCATTGCAGGGCTACCAAGATCCAGGCAGGGTCACGATGGTATCTGGGTAATCGTTGATAGATTGACCAAGTCTGCACATTTCTTATCAGTGCGGATGACTTATAACCTGGATAAGCTCGCTACCTTGTATATGGACAACATAGTGAGACTACACGGAGTCCCGACAAGTATACCGTCTGACAGAGATCCAAGATTTGTATCAATATTTTGGAAGAGTTTCCAAAAGGCTATGGGAACCAAGATTACTCTCAGCACGGTCTATCATCCCCAGACTGATGGCCAAACCGAAAGGACACTTCAGACCCTCGAGGATATGTTGCGGGCATGTGCGCTGGATTTTTCCGGAAATTGGAGTGAACAGTTACCCCTGATCGAATTCTCCTATAACAACAGCTATCACAGTAGCATCGAGATGGCTCCGTATGAGGCTTTGTATGGAAGAAAGTGTTGGTCGCCCCTATATTGGGACGAAGTCGGACAAAAAGCTGTTACCGGACAAGAACTTATTCAAATAACCGTTGACAAAGTAGCCATACTCAAAGAAAGAGTCAAGGCAGCCCAAGACAGACAAAAAAGTTGGGCTGATTCGAAGTGAAGACCGTTGGAATTGGAGATTGGCGAAAAGGCTTACGTCAAAGTCTCTTCTATGAAGGGAGTAGTTCGGTTCAGTAAGTCCGGAAAGTTGAACACAAGATATGTGGGACCGTTCGAGATACTGGAGAAGGTGGGAACCTTAGCCTACCGTCTAGCCTTGTCGCCTGAAATGTCCAGAATACATAACGTATTCCACATCTCAGAGCTGAGAAAAGATGTCCCAGACCCTAGTCACGTACTCAAAGTTGCACCACTAATGATGGAAGGGAACCTCAACGAAGAACTCAAATACGAAGAAGTCCCTACCCGAATAGTGGACTCAAAATACCAAGTATTGAGAAACCGGACAATACCTTATGTCAAAGTACAGTGGTCAAATCACACTGAAAGGAAGGCAACTTCGGAACTCGAGGAGAAAATGCGATTACAATACCCTCATCTATTCGAAAGATCAAGTTAATGCAAGTTTAGAGGACGAAACTTTCAATAAAGAAGGAGGGATGTGAGAACCCGGGATTTTACGATCCACGACAAATCAAGTAAGTAATACGAACTTGAAGTTTAACCCAAACTAAGCTCTAAAATTCTCATTCCAACTAGATAACTTGAATATTAACTTAGATTTCAACTAACTTAACACGAAAAAATGGCTTCAAAGCTCGGAGATTAACTCAACGAGAGGCCAAGCTGGAAGTAACTGCATCCACCGAAGTACTGCCACGAGAGGAATAAAACCCCAGCTCAAGGACTCGATCCTTCAGCTCGAAGCAGCTCAACCAATCTTGTCCTAACAAGAAAAAAAAGGGAGCTACAAGATGAGCCAAGGAATTGGACAAACTTATTATGCAAAAAGCAACCTTTGAGATAACCAAAGATGAAACTAAGGGATGAGCTAAAGGTTAAGACACATTAATGATGAAATAAATGACCCTTTAGAAAATCAAGATGACATTAAAGAGCACATGAGATTTTGAACCTCATTCATGACTACCCTTGGAAGTTTGGACTACAATTAAGTCTTTTCTTGGAGCCCAAGTGGTCGACCAAGGGCTAGGTGAAAGGACTAGACTTTTCTATAAATACCACCTAGTCACATGCAAGAATGCACTTCAAAAATCCCTCAAAAAAAACTCTCCAAAATTTTCGGCCCTCTCCTCACCCTTCAAGCATTCGGCCGAACTCAAGCAAAGGAGAAGAAGAAAAGTTCGTGCAGTTCGGAGTTGAAATACTGCGTCGAAGTGCTGCCCAATCAACGACAGCATTTGCTAAAGTCACGCCGAAGTGCTGCCCGAATTTTTTTTGAAAAAAAGCTTCATACAAAAATCTACAAATTGTAAGTGGACTTTTGATTAAATATTTGTTTTTATTCTAAACTTTGATATCAATAATATGACATGCATGTATGTGTGTCCTAAATTTCGAAAATGTCAGTCTATTCTTTTTTAAATCTCGATCGATTATGTGTTCTCTTTTATGATTCGAAATTTTTGGTTCCGCTGTGTCTGTATGAATAACTCTAAAATCTGAATATCTGAAAACTTCTGTCTGTTACTTCTGAATTCTGTTGCACTGTTACGATTCAAATTTGAAATGGGACGAGAACTGTAGTTCTGTTCTGTCCCCCGTTGGTGGGTATAGAACCATGTTCTGTTCTGGCCCCCATTGGTGGGTATAAAACCAAGTTCTGGCCCCCATTGGTGGGTATAAAACCATGTTGTGGCCTCACCCCTTAGAGGACTAACATATTGGGGACAATTTGACCATGGAAATGAGATGAATAACAGTGTGTTTTGTCTGCTCTGAAATGATCTGAATTGTTTCTGTTCTGTTCTGAATCATTTGATAAGCTACGTCTTTTATTCGCTTCGTTTCTGTTCTGTCAAGTCAAGAATATTAAGTTTTGAAAGTATGTTAAAAGAAATTTTTAAAGAATTAAGTTCTATATGTATCTTTGGAATCGATCGACCCCCACTTGCTGAGTGTTTCCCAAAACATTCACCCCTTACAAATTTCAGATAGAAATGAAGAACAAATAAACGAGGAGGAGCAAGAAATGTTTTGGGGATGGTGATCAGAATTCGAGAAATCAAGAAATTGTATTCCTTTTTGTTTAGCTTCTGAAAAACTCTGATGAAAAAGTTTATTTCCTTGTCATTGTAAGACAATATATTATTTATGAAAAAAGACTGGTTTGATTTGATACGAGGCTTTATTGTTTTCATTGTAATTGTTAAACAATGCCGGATGTCACCGATGCTTCGGACTCGGGGCGTGACAGACAGAGTAACAACAAGCTTTGAATTGAGTGATCTGTGTGTATCTTTTTCAGCTGTTCTTCTGTCATATTTATAAGCTTCCCTTCCAACGGTAACTTACTGTGTTTTACAAGTATGCTTCAAAACTTGAATAATCTTGAAAGCTGTTGTCTTATGAAAATCGGACAGCACTTCGACGTAATTGTTGAAAAAACGACGCCTTAGTTTCTGCAGCACTTTGACGTAGAACTTCAGCACTCAAACCGCACGAACGAAGCTCCTTGCCTTGGCCGATTTTTAGGACGATTTTGTGGCGTAGAAAGCCGAAACTTGGAGGCCTTTTTGTGGTGCTTTTTCATTCAGCATGTTGTGGTATTTATAGGCCAAAATGTGACCTTTTCTTTGCCTCATTTGGACGCCGACCTTGCTCCCCAAGTAGCCTTCAATGTGGTCAAGGGTAACTCAAACACCAAAGGTCAATTAGATCAATCCAAGGGACATTCCTTACATATTAATTATGTCCAAGCCTATTAGCCCCTTTCTTGGTTAACTCAAAGGTCATTTCTTGCATAATAAGTTTGTCCAAATCTTTTAGCTCCCTTTTTTGTTCTTTTAGGACAAGCAAGGTTGAGCTTCATTGAGCTAAAATTTTGAGTCCTAGAGCTGGGGGTTTTAGCTTCTGAGCTGAGGATTTCTTTTCCAAGATTCTTGGAGTTTTCTTGAGCTAATCCCCGAACTTTGGAGCTACTTCCTCGAGTTAAGTTGGCTGCAAATTTAAGTTAATATTCAAGTTTTATAGTTAGGATGAATGTTTTGATCTTAGTTTAAGATAAATTTCAAGTTTGTATTTCTTACATGATTCGCTTCGGATAAAAATTTTCGGGTTCTCACACGAACCACAGCCACAAGCCCTATATCTCAAGAGATTCAGTTGAACCAGAACAGCAGCTATCCTCTACCCCTTGAACCCTCCAAAAACGTGAACACTAAGCCTCACAAAACCCTAGCCTAGGTCCATAACAGCTTGAACCAGTCGACTCATGGCCATGTTAGCATCCAAAAAAACTCCTTATAGCCTCTTGAATTCACTCCTAAACTCCCCTAATGGCAGCAACATCCTTAGGCAATCACAACACTTCAAAACATACAAGTATCTTTGAAAAATAATGGAAAAATCATTAAAAACGTGATCTGAACATAAAATTCTGGTTTGTCATGCTAAATATCATGATCAAGTATAATATGATTTGAATGATGCAAAAATAAGGTTTAGAAACGTTCCTTTGATAAAAAATGCTCGAATAGTCAATAATCGTTGAGGAGAATTCGATGAGCGATCGGAGCGACGTTTCGATTGTTTCTTTTGCGTAAAAGTGGCGTGAAACGATAGTGCTACGTATGACGAAGGATCGGTGATGGCTTGATCGAAGGAAACAAGCCAAAAATTGAAGTCCAAGGCTAGAAGGTTCTTCGGCTGTTTGTGTGTGTATTTAGTGTGTGTTTTAGGTGTCCTCCATAAGAATTGTGTTGTGTGCGTGAGTTTGCCAACCTGGGGTGGAAATATATATATATACTAATAATTATCTTAAACATAGTTTAGGTTTAAGTAAAACACTAATAACTAATTTCAACATTAGTTAGATAATTAAAATAACCAAAAGTTTTATTTAAAAATTTAAATACCATGATAAAGATAAATTCCAATTTAAAAGATTGATATTTCTACTTTCAAAAATTGCCATAAAAAAATCTTAAATTTCTCTAAAGTACTGATTAAATAAATTAATTAAGGCATAAAAAGCATCATAAATATTTCACAACAATTTCAAGAATTAAATCCTTAATTTTCAAAAGTTAATATTTTAAAATGCTTAAAATCTTATAAATTGTCTAATAATTAAATTATACCTCAAAATGCAAAAATTCACAAATCATTTAAATTACTAATTTACTTGGCTTAAATAAATATAACATAAAAATTTTTGCACCTTAATCGCCTCAGATCTCCGTCCCCAGTCTGACTTCGAATATCCAGACATAAAATCCTTAATTTTATGAATTCATGTAAAAGTATGCAATTAATCATTTAATCATATTAAAATGTACCATTTATGCATTTGAATAAAATAAATAAACAATCTATCTAATTCTCATGCATGCGGTTTACGTGGACTGATTTTCCGGACGTTACACTACATACAGAAGTTTTACGTCTTTGTGCAAGACCCATTCCGTTAATCTATAAGCTCAACTCTCTGTGTTTGTGAGTGGTGGTGTGTGTGTGTGAGAGAGAACTGAACAATGAATACAACGGGAAGATGTCCTCACACACTGAGGGAAATAAGCTTCTAAACTAAGCCGATATAACTTTGATGTATTCCCTCGACTGGGCTGATTGCTTCCTTGTAAGTTGATATGCAATATGCGTGCCCTTTGTTTTCTCTCTTGTTTTTCCCAATTCCTTCTTACTGAACTTCATCTTCTATTTATAGGCGGGAAGCTTGATCGTACAGTGAGACTCAATAATTGTATCTGTTGCAACTTGAATGCGTTCATTGAAATTTGTGTCTCGACTTTTCCGAGAGTCATTTGGAACATTTTAGCTTTAAGCTTTTATGCAACGCCCACTATTGTACTATTGATAGTACAAATGCTTTTGTATCGTTGTGTGTAGCTGGATTTCATTGGATAAGCTTGTCGTGTTTTGCAAACTGATTGATTCTTAACTGATGCTTTGAACTGGTCTTGAACTGGTACGTTGAAATCAGTTGACTCGTCAGCTGAACTGATTTCATTGATTCAGTTGAACGTGTCAGTTTGGCTCTCCATCAGTTGAGCCTTTCATCAGCTGGCAGGCTTCTAAAGATCTTCTGTTGAACCACCTATCAACTGAACAATCAGTTGAATTGTTATTGATGCTTCAGTTGGACTGGTTTAGTTTGGGCAATCAGTTGACACTTTCAGTTTGCTTCTCGAAAGCTTCAGTTTTGACTCGGTTAACTGATCAGTTCGATAAACCATTGAAAACAAAATAATAAGTTTTGTTAACATCAAAATCAAGATTACAAACATGAAATGTTCCAACAAGTAGGCATGGGTTTGGTTGGTCCAGGAGTAAGTCCTCGGCTCGATCATGGTCTTAGGATAGTTGTTTAAGGGGTTGACAAGCAGGTTTTTGCTCTACGATCGAATACGAGGTCATGGGTGCAGCTAGGGCTTTGGTGTATGCACGCAGGAAATTCCAGCAACTTTCAGGTGTTGTTCGAGGGTCATAAGTGGTCTTGTCTAAGTGGTATAAGGGCTGGTATGGTACGGTTAAATCATGGTTTAAGTTTGGAAAAAAATGTTGAGTTTCGGGTTGATTCGAGTTAATACCGGGACCCCGTTCCAAATTTTAAAATGAATCATATAAGTTACGGAACGAGCTCGAGGTTACCTCTAGGAAATGTGTATAATTATGTTTTTAGGCATTTTAAGGAATTTGGTTGGCTTCGAGTCAAAATTTTAAGTCCAGGGGTAAAATGATCAATTAGGTTTTCCAGTGGTAAAATGGTTATTTTGCACCCGGGTCGAGTTAGCAGTCCTGGCATCACCCTAAACACGATTTGTCATGTTTTAAATGTTTATGTTATCACGTATATGACTTTTTATGTAATTATGAAAAAATACGTTGAATGTTTGATTTTAAGAAATATTTGCCTATATGCATGGTTTTATTAAGTTATGAATATGATTACATGTTTTGAAGGATGAGAGTTAGTTGTGACTAATACGATGACACGATGTGTAATGCCAAGGCTCAGTGGACGGGTAATGTTGTCGCAGATATCCCCGTCGTCGGGTACTGTAGTTACACGTAGATGGATCCATCGATTGACACGATGATACGAAAGTCACAACTAAGGAACGAAATTCAATTAAAAGAGACTAACACGAATATGATGATAAGTTGAGACATGTTTTGACACGTATGCTTTATTATGTTTACGTTTATGCTTTAAAGATCTGGAAATGTATTTTTATTAAGGTACTTTTCACTGTTGTCTGCTATGTATATGTACTTGCTATAACGTTATAAGTGTGTTGAGTTTTTAGACTCACTAGGTATGAATGATACAGGTGAGCATGTTGATGTGGAGACTTGAGGCGCTGAAGAGTGAGTAGGCTGAGCTGGGTGGTGCACTGGATAACCCGAGGACCTTGCATTTTTCCGCATAATATGTTTATGAGACATGGGTTACGCAACATGGTTAAATGTTTTGAATCTTGGTTTACGTAGTCGATTCATCGGACTGTTGTTATCTGTTCAAGTTTCTCTTTTAAATCAATAGACTAGGAGATTGATTTTTTTTTTTAAAGATTTAACTAATTGTAGTTATTTTTATTCGGAGATTGGATGACCTTTTTAAAGCATATATGTTTAACTTATTTAAATGTTTTCTAGAGCGTGTATTTTCTGCCTTAGCTTTAAAAAAAATGATTCAGTAGAATTTTAAAATGAGTGGACGTTTCACATTATCTTCCCATAAAATCAATCCTATAAACCTGGAAACAAGAGTTTAATATGCATAAAACTCTTTCAAACTAGGATAAAATATCTTACATATAAATACCATAATAAAATCAAATCTTATAATATCTAGAGATAAGTCAACCAAGGTCTTATCATCTAGAAATAAATAAGCAAGATTTTTAATCTAGAAAGCAAAATCTTAAATTGATAATATCAATTTTGCAAAAATATTAAAGGAATAAAATATTCCTTTCACTATACACCGACAAAATATATATGTACGCAATCATATCAACCTTTGTGTTTACTAGTGAGGTGACACTCATCTAATGGAGGTCATAAAACATATCAAAATTATATATCAACTAGGTGAGTGTCATTGCGTAGGTGAGCTCAGTATAAAAAAATTTGTGTGTGTGTGTGTGTGTCTGTATTTATCAATGGCAGCAGGTGACAGAAATCAGAATGTGTTTCATTTGAGTTGATGCGGCAATCTTTGTCAATTTTGTCGTTGAATGTTTCCCAAAATATGTATACCATCTAAACATTTTAAAATTCCGATTGATATTAATGAGGACCATAAATCCATAGTAGTTAAAAAGAAAAGAAAAAAAACAAAACCTAAATTATAGAAGCATTCCCCCATAATACACTTCAAAAAACAGATGACTAAACAAACATAAATCAAGAAAACAATGAACTTCAATTTTCTAGTATTGAACAAAACTTAAGGTAGCCACATATCGTACCACCATATCCAAATCGTCACTCTTCACTGTAATATTGTCTACTATTTTCTATCTTTATTTCTTCAATCTGAAGTAATGTATGCCTCACATACTTCACGCCAAAGACATGAAAAATCTGTCATTAATTATGCCATTTCTTGATATTGCAGACTTTAGAATTGTTCATATACTGTAAGGTTTTGGTATTGGCATGTTCTTGACTAGTCCGCAGAGCAAAGTGTCATCCGGCATGTTATATTCGTCGCGAAGAGAGTGTTCTGGTGAAAGCACGCTTACAAAAAGTTGCTGTCCCAAATAGTTCCTTTCTAGCACCATTGATCTCAAGTTCCACATTCCAGCATTGTCCAAAGTTGTCATGACTGCTGCCCAGCTTTTTGGATATACATGGATTGTGTGTCTGCTAACAGCATCTATTAGATTGTACTTCGTCCTTTTCTCTGGTGTCCATCTTCCAGGCTCAATCCTGTCGCAACATACATATATGTATGAAATTGATGAATATCTAATATGTTAGAATTTAACATCAAATAGTGGGAAATCTTGTTCTTGTTCAAATTTGAATGATTCTATCTATTCGTAGTGAAATCATAGTGTTTGTTTGTACTACTTACGCGACAGGGAAGAACGAATAGCCATCCAAGTGCCACGATTGAACACTCTTCTCATGGTTTTCGAATATGATCTCAACGAAGTTTCTGAAAATCGCTTGGATCACATTTGGAGCAACGGTGATTTTATCTCCAGCACCAGATGGAGGTTCATCACCAATTAAACTGTATTTGAACACTTTGTTCGCAATCCCAAAGTATTCAGCCAACTTCACTGGTGTCTCTGGATCAATGTGTGAAACTCCATTCACAGCATACCTCAACTTTCCATCAACTGATCCTGCAGAGTTGACAAATTTGATTGTACGTGTAATGTTGATTTTTCCATAATGGTACGACCCTTGTGGATTAGGCCTAGCTGCACTTGCTGTCAAGTTCCAACGAAGGGACCGGAACTGGTTCAACGACCAAGCCCACCCTACTGGAGCCTCTGGCAGAGCGGCTGAGGCTGGACCCTTTCCACCAACATAACGGATTGTTGCTGTGGCAGTGAGTGGTGTTTTTGTAAAACGTGTGGATGCCACAAAGAGATAGTCCTTAGGTGCTTGATCAGCAGTGACCAACACCGAGTAGCATTGGCCTAAATGCACATCAAGAGAATCATACACATTCTGCACAGTGTGTGATCCTTCAACCTCCACTAGTTTCATTGCATGGCCTTGAATCCTTGCATTAATGGAATTCTTCATCCCAACATTACATATTCTGTATCTATATACCTTCCCAGGGATCATATTGAACATGGGCTCATCTTTTCCATCACCTTTCCCACTCTTTCCATTGATAATAAGCCCATCCGGCCGGCCAAGACTCCGGCCTCCATCCATCAGTTTCTTCAAGTTGGAATGGCCTTTCGAGTACCAATCTCCTACGAGCACCGTGTAGTCATCCTCAGGACGATCAAAGGGTACCGGGATCAAGTCACGGCTATGCACAGTGAGGGGGCCGTAGCCGCCTGCCGCACGGTGGAGGGCGGTGGTGGGGTAGTAATAGTAGCTGCCTATCTGATCCTTGACTTGAAAGTGGTAAGTAAAATTTGTACCTGGCTGAATTGGGCAATTTGTGCCTAATGTTCCATCTTGCCATGAATTCTTCCTCTGTTGAATGCCATTCCAAGTGAAGAGCAACGGCTCGTCGAGGTGGTTGAAGACATTAACAACAATGTTGTTGTTGGAAGTGCAGTTGATCTTTGGTCCTGGGAATTGTCCATTGATTTGAATGACTTGTTGAGGGACACCTAAAGGGGAGAGGGTGGCATAATTGACATTCCAAGTGTAGAACAAGTAAGGATCCTCAGATTTTACGACAAAAACATTTGTTGAAAGAACGGAAATGATCAGTGTAAGAAACAAGTTAATGCTACGCATATTTGTATCTTTGTTTGATACTTTGGTCAGATTTTCTTGACGTAGAGTCATTGTTGGAGATGATTATTATGTCAAAGTTCGGTTTTAAAAAGGCAAAAGGGACAAAGGCTAGAATATTCAGGGCCATTGAAATTTTGATGTAATACCGCAAGCAACGTTCTTTTTTTGGGGGCTAATTAGTTTTGTTCGCATGGTTTACCTTTAATTTCTCCCAATATCATTTTCAGTTATTATATCATTGGCATGAATTTTCAGTTATTACCTCAAGCTTTCTGACTTCTCTCTTCCTCCCACATGTACACCAAAATTAAGTTTTGCACCAAATGCGACTTCTTGTTTGTTTTTTATTTGCATGGCTACGAATTTTTGTTTGCATATTTGCGTTGTCGATTAAGATCCAAAGTTTGATTGATACCGTAATTATTACTCTAAACCTTGGATTAAAATCAAATTAATTATCTTTAGCATCGAGTGCTTAACTTACTTGGTCATTATTAAAATTTAATTTTTAATTTCTTCAGAATTAGATTTTACTATGCATCCACAAATTGATTTTATCCCAAAATTAAAGTGGTGGTACGTAACGAGTGCTTTGTTCCCTAGTACATACTAAAAAACAAATTCTTGAAGACAATTAGATAGTACGACTAATTTATAATATATAATAAAATAACATCCAATAAAAGATGAATTTTTGAATTTCACTTTCATTTTAAATTTCTATCAGTACAAATCCTCGTATTCTGAAGTAAAGATATGTTCATCATTCTTCGTAATATTTATTGTTTGGCTTTAACATTATATTATATTTAATTTGAATTCAATGTTATCTTGTATTTATTGTTGTGAATGTATCTTTTTCTTTAGATGCATATGATAGAATAACCGAATACTAGCAAATCAATCGATTGGATGAGAGTCGAAGGGCCATTATACTCAAATAAATTCTAGGACACGAAACAGTATTTGAACATTAGTGTATCTTTTAATATGCATAAGAATAACAACAGAGTAAAATATATTTTTTTATAAATACAAAATAAATGGTTTAATAATTATTAAGGTTAAATAATAATTATACGAACTTAATAATTAAATCAACCTAATATTACTCACTTTTTATTGGCTAAAAATAAACATTTTCAAAACCATGAACAATGTAACAAGAAATTTTTTAACCAAAAGCAAATTGATTATGTCTAAGATTATACTCACATAACTTATTTTTCATCCCCTCAATTAATCGTTCACATATATCATTATATCATTTCTATCATTTATAAATCCTCTTAAATATTTCATTTTAATTACTAACATTAAATATAATTACTTAATTTATATTATTCAAAATTGTATATGATACTCACTGAAAATTTAGGTTCTGATTCAAGCAAGTGACACTAGTTCAGACGCAGGCTTTGAATTTGCCCTGAGCCTTAAATCATGAAGAAGACCGTTAGAAGGGGGCTGGGAGGGTGTCTCGACGTAGCCCCTCCGACGCTCAAGTCAGAGACTGAGGATAAAAAAGGGGAGCAGCTAAGGGTTCTGCTAAAAACAATATAATGAATATCTGAAATTAAACACTCAAACTTGTATTTATAGGAGAATACATGGACCCTTGATGGGCCTGTCTTCCATTGGAGCTAGGGATGGGCCAGGGGTAGTGGGCCCATCCGGGAGTCGACCGAGGTCTCGCCCGTCCTCTAGGAGTGGTCAAGGCCCTCCATGGATAAATCAGAGGGTCGGGAAGCACAGAGAGGAAGGTCGAGGTAAAGATGTCCCTCAGGAATCCGTCGAGCCAAGGAGGGGAATGAATGAGGATAACCACCATACGAGAGAAATGATTCATATGATCTTGGGGGGTGCTACTGATGGAGACTCTGGCAAGCTCGGAAGGCACATGGGAAAAGGTTGGAGAACTTTGAGATATCTAGGGGTGCAGACTTACCACAAGACCACGTCATCAGCTTTGGGCCGTAAGACCTCCGAGGCTTTGTGACTCCACATAACGATGCCTTGGTGATGACGGCCACTATTGCCAATTATTATGTGGCGAAGATATTTATTGATAATAGAAGCTCTGTAAACGTCTTGTTCAAGAGCACGTTGGATCAAATGAAGGTGGAAGGATTTGAGTTTGAGCCGATCTCCACCCCGCTGTATGGGTTTGCAGGACACGACATCCAGTCTTTGGGTCAGATTGTTCTTCCCCTATCCTTGGGGACTGATCTTCGGCGGGTAACAAAAATGATAGCCTTCGCCGTGGTGGATACCCCGACAGCGTATAATGGAATTCTAAGACGGCCAGCCCTGAAGGATTTTAGAGCCGTAGCTTCCACTTATCATCAGAAGCTTAAGTTTCCTGTGGGAAAAGGAGTTGGAGCCTTGTGCGGGGACCAAAAAGTCGCGCGTCGATGTTATGAAGGGGTAGTGAAGAAGGAGGGAAAAAGAGCACGTGTGGAGGTTAACATGATCAGGAAAGGAAGAAGTTGGTAACTTGATCCTGTGAAAGGTACAAGAAGAGCATAAGGGAAAGTTGGACCCAGAGTGGGAAGGTCTTTTCAGAGAGATAGAGAAATTTAATTCTGGAGCTTATTACTTGATAATGCTGAAGAAAAGGATTTAAAGAGGCCTAGAATGCTTACCATCTGAGAAAATATCATTCTGGATTTTTATTGTTGATGTATTTCATCTTTGAATTTTCTCATGTAAACAGCTGGAATTCAATAATATCGAGTTCTTCTTTTCAGTTCATGAATGTTGTTGTATTATGAAAGTGAGAAAACTTTATTTTCCTTCTAAGGCATCGCCTAGTAGAGGAGCAGAGTGGAGGAGAAAAAATTTATTTCTTACTAAGGCATCGTCTAGTAGAGGAGAAAAATTTTATTTTCCTATTAAGGCATCGCCTAGAAGAGGAGAATAGTTGGGGAGAAAAAATTTAATTTCCTACTAAGGCATCGTCTAGTAGAGGTGCAGAGTAGAAGAGAAAAATTTTATTTTCCTAGTAAGGCATCGCCTAGTAGAGGAGCAGAAAATGTTTTAAAATTTTCCTACTGAGACATCGTCTAGTAGAGGAGCAGAGTGAATGGAATTTAAATTTACCTACTTGGGCTAAGCCTAGTAGAGGAGAAGAGTTGATGAGGAGAAATTAAATTTTACTTATTTGGGCTGCGCCTAGTAGAGGAGTCAGGGGTGAGGAGGAGAAAACTTTATTTTCCTGCTAAGGCATCGCCTAGCAGAGGAGATTGTGGTGAGGAGGTGAAACTTTATTTTCCTGCTAAAGACTAATTTAGCAGAGGAGTCAAGGGTGCGGGGAAGTGGAAATTATTTTCCTTCAAAAGCTTAGTAGAGGACCTTGAAGATGGAGGCGACGAAGGCATACCGTATTAGAAAAATTTATTTGGTTTGTCGATAACGCACGATGTTTGACGCTATAAAAATTATGGAGATTCGCAAGGGGCGGAGGTGAGGCTGTGCAGGGCGAGCGCTTGACATGCTGGGAGAGGGTGTGGTTGGCCAAGGCTACGAACGGGCGAGGCTGAGCGAGGGCTCGCGCGGGACGCGAGGGTGTGCGCGATGGTGTGGCGAGGTAGGGCGGTTGCTTTCGTGGGGAGATGGGGATCCTGGGCAAGGGTGTGGCTTGCGACTGGCTGGGCGGGCGTACACGAAGCTGGCGAGACTGTGTGGTGAGATGAGGCGAGGTGCTGACACGGGTGATGGCAAGGTGATGATGAAGCGGCGCTAGGGTTTACGTGCAGGTGAGGCTTAGGCGGGCGAGAGTTGGTGAATGAATTGCAGAGGAAATTCTGTGTGGGAGAAGTGAGAATGAAGTGAGGAGGGAACATATATTTACAGGAGAAGCCCATACCAAATCTTTCCTTTTAGAGCAGGATTACGATTTGACTTGTTTCCAAATTTTTGTAGACTGGCGAGCGGCAGGAAGAAAGTTCACAACTTGCACTTGGTAAACCAAGGACAACACAATTCATCGAACTTTGAACCTACGATTAAGTTCGATTCAGGAGGCGGAGACTGGTGATACCCCCTGGATAGGTTCACTACCCATGGCCCATCCCTAGCCCAAATCGAAGACAGGCCGATCAAAGGCCCAGGTATTCTCCTATAAATATCAGGTTTGAGTGTTTAATTAGAGATTTTCATTATATTGTTTTTAGATGCACCCTTAGCTTCTCCTCCTTTATATCCTCAGTCTCTGACTTGAGCATCGGAGGGGCTACGCTGGAAACCCTTCTGGTCCCCTTCTAGCGGTCTTCTTCGTAATTTCAGGCTCAGGGCAAATTCAAAGCCTACGTCTGAACTAGTGTCATTTGCTGGAATCAGACCTTAAATTTTCAGTGAGTATCAGTAGATATATATCATTAATTTATTTTAGTTATCATTATTAATGTCTCGATATTTTAGTTTGATTAAAAAATCTTATCATTTCATTAAAAAATATATAAACTGTTGCATTACAAATTAGGAAATATTTTTGTTAATAAATCGATTTTGAAAAGAGAAAAACAAAAAATTATGAATTAAAAAATTTGAAATAATTAGAATTTAAGTGATAAAAAAATTAATTTAGAATAGAGTTTTTCATTCATAATTAAATATTTGTTTGAGAATATTATTATTTGTTCAATGGTTTTTGAGCTCTCAAACTTTTTAATTATTATTAATTATGTTTGTTTCAAAGTTCGATGGATTATGTATTTTTTTATTTTTCGAAAATTTCACATGTAGAAGTTACATGGTTTGCTTTTGATAGTTACAGTCCTTATTATCATTCATGTCATTTAGAGGACAATATGATGATTGAGGTGAGAAAAATGTACGATTTTTTTAAATGAATGCATGTATTTACTAAAATATAATCTTATTCAAATTCAAATATGAAAAATTCATTTCATGTGTGTTTTTTCATAATCATATTAAATTAAAAAATTAATTTAAATAAAGTCTATTAACTCAGTTCAATTCTTTAATAAAAACATATTGTGAACCAAAACAAATTAAGCGATGTTGTCCATAAAAGTGTATGTATATTTACATGCTTAATAATAAAAAATAATTGGAAAAATTGGAAAAATAGATCCGGTCAACTATTTTTTAAAAATATATATATATGACCTTCCCAAATATATTTCAAATACACTACAAGTCATTTTTTTAAAAAAAATTTGTCGGCCAGGGTTAAATAGTTTACCAGGGTTAGATAAAAATTTACTCCTGATAAATTCTTCTTTTGCATGACAGTAAATGATATATTTCAAAAATATTAACCTATATTGAATGCATGAAAATATAGTTCAAAAACATTAGATGTCAATAGTAAATTGATAGTTCTGTTATATTGTCATGCATCAAATATTTTTGAAACATGGAGATAGAAAATACATAAAATTCAGAAAATCAATTGCACTTTAAATTCATTTGTTGCGACTTGTTTTTCCTGCTTTTAAATTGAATAAATATATGTAAATATCTTACTCTAACTTAATTAGTCGCAAACAAACTGTTGAGATGATTGAGTGGAGACTTGGAGTTTATATATTGTTGGTATTCAACATAAGTAATAGGGAAAAATGAAAATTATATCCATTAATTTGATATTTTATTTATATTTTTTATTTAAAAAAATCATATAATGTTGTCAAACTATTTTTTGATAAGAAAATTGATAAAAAGAAATGTGGTTTTCCATATATTATTTTAGAAAATAAAATGAAAAAGATAAAGTTGTTTTTCATACTTAAAACAAACATATGAATCATAGTTCTTATCATACATATGTTAGGGGTATATATATACACTAAAAAAAAGAAATATTTTAGGTGCAATAATTGTCTCTGCTGGATAGAACAATTGAAACATGACAATTAAGCTGATATATGGCTTAAAAGATTTGAATTGCACCTTACCACCAGCTATATCTTTTAGTAAAGCGACAAAATTTCTCATTTAGTAAACACACAATAATGACAATGTCAAAAAAAAAAGAGAGTATTAATTCAACTTCAGCTTTTTTAAAAAAAATTTAAAATTAAGAACTTCATAAAACTTATTTGCATTTATTTTTCAATAATTTTTTTAAATCACTATAATTCTTTAACATAATTTATAGATGACAAAAATGATGACTAAACATCTTGATTTATTTGTGTTCACAAAATGTTACTGACATATATTTCTCGGGTCGTTGATTTCCTTCTCTTTGAGCGAAAAAATGATAATAAAATTAATATACTTTGTTGGGGATCGATATAGATTTTAGAGGGGGGTGAATAAACTCGTTCCTTTGTTGACTATTTTGCAAAGGATGCTAAAATCATGTTAGAGATTATAGCTAATCTTGTTCGAATGTATATCCAGCAGATCACGAAAATTAGTGCGGAAACAATCTGATGGTATGGGGTGAAAACAATAAAACAGTAGGCAGTAGACAGTGGTTGTTTCTGGAAGTTCGAAGATGAAATCTTCTACGTCTTTCCTTCTTCTGTTTCCAGAAGGTATCACCAAAAGACTTTGGCTTTTACAATACAACTCTTGTACACACCCACTTCAGTAGAACTTATCCTTAGCCTACTGAAACTCTTATTTTTACAACACAGTATAACGAATACAACAAAGTTATGGAAAAGACTCTTTCCCAGATTACAGACTTTTCTCAACAAGATGTAGTAAAGTGTATAGCTTGTGAAGAGATAACGAAACGGCAGCACAATATGATCTCAGAAGATCAGATAATTGCTTATAACGAGTGTGTTGCTTTTCAGTACGTTTGAGGATTACGAGTAGTTCTTTGATTTGCTCAAAAGTAACGTTGGATAGATAATGTATTGCTTGATAATGATAATGAATGTTGTTCCATAAAGGGTTGAACCTTATATATATATAAAGCTTTGAATCCAACGTCTATAATAAAAAATGACTTCTTTGACTTATGAGTAGAATCAGCTTTATTACCTAAAAAGGGTCCTGCAGAAATATTCAGAATAATTAGTCTTTGTTTCAACCAAAACTAGTAAGGAGCATTAAATGTTTTTGTCCAGCATTAATGGTGCAATTAATACTAGTACTAGATAAAATAACGGTAACATTTAAGACTTGTAACGATCAAACAAAAGACGTTAAGTTTCTCTTCTTTTTAAGCTAAGTTCTGTTTCTGCTTTTTGTTAGTCGATAAATACTCATAAAGTACTGCTTCTGTTTAAGCAATACGATAACTTCTTCTTATTATACTGTCTTCTGATTTAGCTATCACGGTCTACTGATTTTGACTCCCATCACCACAATTAAATTAAGCCTAACAATTTCTCCCTTTGTGGTGATGCCAAAACCTAGATGTTAGTATAGATGAAGAACAATAGTTATATCAAAAATCAGATAGCAATTATAACAAAATACTTGATAAGTAAATAAACAGAAGAGTTCAAAAGAGTTTAATCATATGTGCCAATGTCTCTGAACATTGTTTCCTCATCCCGAGGATCTTGATTTCTGAAAGAAGATTCTGTCTGATGTCTACCATCTCCAGTTCAGCCATCTGATTCCCCTTTTTTGGCATAACTGGCGTGAATTCGAGACAGCAAATCATCCATCGGGCCAGTAAGAGTTTGAATACCATGATTCAGAATCTCCAGATATGGTGCTTGATTCGAAACTCGTTCATTAAGATCATGAAGAGATTGAGAATGAGACTAAATCTTGGCATCAATAGTTTCAAGTTTTGAATCCATAGCTTCAAATTTTTTGGAGACTGAGCGAATAGATGAATCATGATCAGAGATAGTTTTAATGATCTCAGTTTGACCGATCAAGAAGTTACCTTGACTTGCGTTAACAGATTGCCTGAAAACACTAGTTTCAGCATGCAGCTTGGCCAACAATTCTGCCGTGCAAATGACTTCTTTGGAAATGCGCTCACGGAAGAATTTAGTGGCACTGTCTTCTCCAACATGTTCATAGGTCAACTGTTTCACTCTCTCGGAAAGATCGCTGATATTTCTTTGTAGAACATCTATCTCAAATTCAAGATTAAACTGTTCTTCTGGGGATGGAGTTCTTTGTAGCATACGTTGTTTGATCTCTGTAAGATGAGCGATGTGAACAAGAGAACCAACAAGAGGGACAATCAAAGCAGTAGAAGTGACAGTTTCTGGTGAAGCAGCAGATGGAGCAGTAGACCGTTCTGCAGAAGTTCCTCCAGCAGCAGTAGTTTGTTCAGGAGCTGCACTTTCTTCTGGTTGGGCATCTTCAGTGACTTCTAGTGGCTCAACAACTGGAATAGATTCAGATGGAATATTCAAAATAGCTATCATTTCTGCTTTGTGTTCAGTAGAAAATATCTCCAGATTTAGCAGTGATTGGGATGGAGCAGCATCTGATTCTTCCATTGGTTGATCTGCTGGTTGAGCTTCTGAATGTACCACATCAATAGCCTAAGCTGCTTCTGGTGCAGTAGAAGCAGCAAGAACAATAGATTGAATTACTTCATCAAATGAAGCCAATTCACGAACAGAAATAAGAGATGATGATTGAGTAGGCAATGTCGGGGATGCAGGAGTACTGCAGACCTTAGCTTCTGAAAGAGATGTGGTCTTTTCCTCAACTGGCTTAATCTGGAGAATGTCTGGGACAAAACTTCCTTGGTACTGCAAAGGCTTCGCAAAAGCCTGTTCTTGAGCAAGAAGTTTCTCATTCATCACTCTCAATCGGTTAGACAAAATTTGAATCACATTTTGATCTTGGATAGCAGTAGGATTCACAGGATCAAAATTTGACTTTAAAGTCTTCAAAATCGAATCCAGCTTTCGACTCTTGAGTTGATCAAGAATGTAACTCCTTCTGTTGATAGCCTCAATCAAATTTTTGGTCTTAGCAGAAGCAAAGACCTGTTTTTCATTATTCACCATTTTTCATTCTTAGATATGTGATTGGGTGGAAAAATCTAACCTTAAGCCAATCATCGAAGAAGATAATGTCTTCACTGGCAGATTTATCAATTTCGTCCATGTGAAGATTAATGGTAGTATGAACAAATGACTTGCAACCAAGAATTTGTGGTTCTTCGACAAGTTTTCCCTTGCTTTTGTCTGATGATGCAGGCAGCACGGGTCTAAAGACAGAAGACCCTACGAGTGGTTATCTAAATACAACTCCAGACGTGGGTCTGAGAGTCGGAGAAAAAGTTGAAGTGGTTGCAGTAGAGGTGGCTGCTGATTTTGAGGAGGGGACATATTCTTGTTTTGATGAGGTAACTTTTGGAAAAACTTGTCTCAGCGGGACAGTATCAAGGTCAGCAATGGCTGCTGTCTTCATGATACAGCTGGAAGTGTCCTAGTCCAATTAGGAGTCCTAATGCAACTAGGATACACACTTACACACATGTATGCAATAGGGTCAAGTTTCAAGAAGGTTTTTGAGTGGGCCAGGACTGGTTCTTTGGGCTGGGCTTGGTCAGTAGGGTCCCTAGGTGGGTTGGCTCGGGTTTGGCTCCAGGTAGCTCGGGCGTAGCTCGAGTAAATTGGGAGATGGCTCGGTGTGTTCGATTAGGTGTCAAAAACAAAACTTAAAAAAGAAAAATTGATTCCATGGGTCCGCGGGTGTAGCTCATGACTTGGAACGGTAGAATAAATACTAAAAACGTTACTTTTAAAATTTGGGATAAAAAAAAATGCGTTTTGGATTTATCCGGGATTTAATCGACTGACGAAACATTATTAGGGAATTAATTGAAACGCCTAGATTTAAGCTTAATAAAATTATGAAAAATTTTATTTAAGCTCAAATAATTATTAGAAGTCTCACTTTTTAATTTGGGAATTTTATATAAAAGTTTGGTTTAATTCGGAATTAAAACGCATTAATGTGTCACATTTAAATATTAAATTAAAAGTCCTTGATTTAAGCTAAAAAAATATATGAGAAAATTCATGTAAGCTTAAATAATTATTTGAGACATGTTAGAGTCAATGAAATTAAGAAAATGTCAAAAACGTGAAATTTTACGTCCAGGGGTAAAAAAATCTTTTTACACCTAGAAATTAGTGAACGTCGTGACAGTGTCTTGAATACTGTGTTATATGCTAATATGATTATTTTAAATGTTTATGAATTTATATATGTTAAAATAGGTATTTTAATTGTTTATGGATTTAATATGTCAAAACGTTTATTTTTAAATGCTTATGATTTAATATGTCAAAATGTTTATCCTAAATGTTTATGATGTAATATGTCAAAATGTTTATCTTGAATATTTATGATTTAATATTTTAAAATGTTGACTTTAAAACGTTGATTGCTTTTTATGATTTTTATATGTTAAAACGTTTATTTTAAATGTTTATGGATTTTTATGATTTAACGATAACGTTAAAAGATATGTTGCATGCTTGGTTTAGAAGAAAATTTTTATATGCATGTTTAATTTTTATTAAGTGATGAGAATACGAAACGTTGAAGGAAGTGAATTAATTGTGAATAAATATGTTTGTGATATCGTGAGGGTTATGGTCCCAGTGGGAGCCCGACGATCGTGTTTTCATTGATACAAATACAAATATGAATACGAATACGTTAATATGTAGGCCAAGGCCCAGTTGACCGTGAGAGTGTTTCTGGTGTCCCCGCCTCCTAGTACTGTGGTTTCTCTAGATGGATCCATCGCCCAATACGAATACGAATACGAGTTACAATTATCGATCTGAATTTAACGAAAGGAATATGAATATGTTGAGACGAATATGAATATGTTTGTGATGAATATGAATATGTTTGTGTCGATATGAAAATGCTTACGAAAGTGTTTACGAAAATGTTCATGTTAAAAGTTTACGCATCTTCATGAAAATGATATTTTAAGTACAAGTATTTTTCACTGTGGTATGTAATCTGTATACGTATTATGTTATTATCAAGAATATGATGTGTTGAGTCTTTAAACTCACTAGGTGTGATTGATGCAGGTGATTACGATAGTAATATTATGGGAGGTCTTGATGGTTGACCTGACTGGACTGAAAGTGCACATAACCTGAGGACCGACGCTAGTTTTTCGTACTAGTTATGATTTATGATTTTAAGTTATGTTAAAGATATTTTATGACTTTTATTTATGTTATGAGATATTTTTGAGAGGTTATAGTATGCGCTATACTTTTCAAATAATGTTTATAGGTTTGGTAAAAAGTTTAACGATTTTATGTTTTAAACTATTTCCTTTGGATTTTTAAACGTTAGTTGATTGTTTATTTTTAAAATGGTACAAGGTATTTTTAAAAGCATATATATGTATATTTTGAATCATGGAGATTAAGGAGAGAAAAAAAAAATTTAGCATGTTTTAAGAAAACGAATAACAGACGTTTCATTTGTCGTCTTATGATAATATCTACTGAGAGTCATAAAGTACTGAAATATATCCAGCACCTTGATAAAAACCAGTAGACATATTGTTCTATCGAAAAGACAAATCTCCTTATGTTTTTGACAAAGCACGGAAATATCAGTCAATAAAAAATATTCTCCCTAATTTAATGCAAATAAATAAATATTAAAAGCGGAGATTCGAGATCCGAGTGAATGACAGATGACTCTTGATATTCGTGCAGGAGGTGAATAGTCACTTGACTCTTCTACTTCTCGGAGGATGAATATAAATACCTGCAAACATACACAAATAAAATCATTTTAGTTACTTAACAAATGAATAGTGCAGGTAATTCATCTAGGTCTTCTCCGGAGTCGGATACAGTAGAGAAGTTCCAAAGGCAACTTCCGACATCTCGTAAGAAGATGTTTGAAGACATCGTTCTCCAAGAGATGAAGACTTGAAATAAATTCCTTGACCTGTAATGTGAATAATCAGTTAGATTATTCTATTTAAATAGATAACTGCTGCGGAATCATCCCATTCACAAACCACGATCATGCAAAGCGAGGGGATGATTCCAGTAGTTTTTAGGATTTCTTCTGTAAATCTCAGTACTGCTGATAGCAACAATTGTAATAGCTTATCTATTGTAACGCATCTGATTTTATGAATGAAATATTTCATTTTGTCATACTTCTTGTTATCTACTGTTTTTAATAAATGCATAAGAAAGACAACAGAAAATAGTAATCAGTAGTTAAGATAAATCAATTAAACCAAAAACATTACGAAAATAAGAAAAATTATTCTCAGGTAGAGGTTTTGTAAAGATGTCTGCTGCTTGTTGATCAGTAGGGACATATTCCAGACGAATGTCCTTCCTCTACACATGATCTCTAATAAAATGATGTCTGATGTCAATGTGCTTCGTTCTGGAATGAAGTACTGGATTGTGAGTAATAGCTATAGCACTGGTATTGTCACAGAATATAGGTGATTCAGAGGCTTGAACTCCATAGTCCTTAATTTGTTGTTGCATCCAAAGCAATTGAGAGCAGCAGCTTCCAGCAGCAAAATATTCTGCTTCTGTAGTTGACGTGGCTATGGAAGTCTACTTTTTACTAAACCAAGAGATCAACCTATCACCAAGAAATTGACAAAAGCCACTAGTGCTCTTTCTATCCAATTCGCAACCTGCATAGTCAGCATCTGAATATCCAATAAGATTGAAAGAAGAATCATTGGGATACCATAGGCCAACATTTTGAGTACCCTTCAAATATTTCAGAATTTGTTTAGCAGCAATATAATGCGATTGCTTAGGGTTAGAATCGCATTAGGGTTAGAGTGAAATCTTGCACAAATTCAAACAGCAAACATAATATTAGGTCTACTGACTGTTGTGACTTTGATTGTTGCACTCCCAATAGCAGGTTGTCCACAAGTAGTATAATTCGGTGAGTCCGATATCGTATCCACAGGGAAGCTACGGTAATTATAAGTCCACTACAATGTCTTTTTGTTTTTGTTTTTGTTTTTGTTTTTCTTTCAATTGTTTGAATCTTTAATTGGTAATTTTTAATTGTTCAAATTTTAATTTAAGTAGTTGAGATTAGAGGATCCACTCTTGATATTTTAATAAAGTTAACATTAATGAACATTATTGAAATCCACTTAATAAAATGGTTCCAATATATTAAATAATCATATTTATATTATGTTATATACTATTTTCTTATAAGTATAAAATATATACCAAAACTTATAAATGTTGTCAAGTATTTATTGTGCTATATATATTTGTAAACACTAAATCAATGTTCACACATTAAATGGTTGGTAAAACAAAACTAACATTTAAATGGTACCAAGAAATTAATAATACGATATATTGATATATAATAAATCAAGGCATCCACTTTAAATGGTTTGTGTGAGAACCCGAGATTTTTCGATCCAAGGCGAATCAAGTAAGTAGTTGATAAGTGCAATTTATTGTACTTTTATTACTTGTTTTTAACTTAGAATTTTGTGATTCTTGAGCAGGTTTTATGTGATTTGTTGTTGTTTTTGTTGTTGTAGTTTGGAAGCTTAGAATGAGAAATTGAAGTAGTAAAAGTGTTGAATTGGAAAGTGCAAAAGATGAAAATTTCCGAGAATAAACCGCACCCGCGCTATAAATGCATGAAAAGCAATATTAAAAATTTCTGCCGAAGCAGTACCGCACCCGCGGTCCATGTTGCACCGCACCCGCGGTCTTAGTAGCTTGGAGATTAAAGTTTCCCCGAAACAAGAGCGCACCAGCGATCTGTGTTATAGCGCACCCGCGGTCGTTGACAGACAAAGTCCGGAAAATGCTGATTTTTGGTGCGCTGCGCATGGGAGTTGAGGACTTTTGTGTTTTTGCGTGCAAAGACTTGCCTAAGACTATTAAAGGCTTCTATTATTGACTATCTAGAGAGGAAGGGAGCAAAGGAGAGGAGAAGAGGCTACAAAGAAGTTCAAAGCTCAAATTCATGATTCTGAGGGGATTTCTGGCACACTTTGGAGAGAAATAACCTGCACTCCACACTCTTGTTCTAAGTTCTTCTTTCTTTATTTGATATGTCTTGTTTAAGATTCATGTGTTGTTGTGTTGTTTGTACTATTATTATGAACTAATTCTTGTGTCTAGAGGAAAGATGGAACAAAACTAGAAACCATGTGTTGGGATTTATGAATTATGCTATATAATTTTTCGTTATTGTTTATTTGTATTTTTCCAATCTTAACGCTTTCATTTTACTGGCCATATCTTGAATGATTCTTATGTTCATAAGATATCACTTGGAAAAAGGATTTTATAAACAAGAAAGGGAAAAATACATCGATGGTATTTATAGAGTTCGGGAGGACATATATTGCTATTGAAGCCATTAAGAGAAATTAGTGCTTATTGTGTTATTTAATTATAGATTGTTGACGGGGACGTTATAATCTTTTGTTAGATAATTAGTGTCTACTTAGCAATCGGAAGATGGAGTAGAGAATTTAGAATTCTTGGCTAATAAATAAGAATGACATTTATAATATAGCTACACAAAATAACACATGGTGGATAGTTGCGTGAAATCGGACCTCTAGATCTTTTATTCTATTGTTATTTGCACAAGTTTGTTGTGATATTTTATTTAAATCCTTTGTCAATTTAGTTATTCTCGCAAAAAAATCATTTAATCAATTTTTCTAAATAAAATTGAGACTATTTTAATTACAAGCATTAATATACATTTAAATATATACTCCTCGTGGGATCGACACTTGTACTCAAAAATACATTTTATTATAACTTGACGTTGTGCACTTGCAAGCAATTAAGAAAACATGCAACAAGTTTTTGGCGCCGTTGCTGGGGAGTATTTATTTTAAATTTATATTAGTATTGTTACCAATTGGTCTTGATTTTAATTTAGAGCTGTTTTTATTGGATTATATTAAAAATTGATTTGTTTTTATTTTTGTTCGATAGTGCATGCGAAGATCTCAAAATCTTGACTTGTTTATCTTTGATCCTGAGATCGAAAGAACTGCAAGAAGATCAAGAAAGGCAAGAAGAGAAGAGATTCAAGCAATGGCTGACAACAGAGATAATGAAAACCCACCCCCTGCAATACCCATCAGAGATCATTTTAGGCCGGTACTAAATGCTCATTATTCGGGCATAGCACGAGGGACTATTAATGCAAACAACTTTGAGCTCAAACCTGCATTGATAAA
>NC_133310.1:8848388-8856294 GCF_012295235.1 Primulina huaijiensis | reverse complement strand
AGGATGGCTAGAACTGAGTCTCGGCTTGATAGCATGGAGACTCACATAGGAAACATGGGTGCTACGATGAAATCTTTGGAGACGCAAATTGGACAGTTGGCTAATGCTTTAAGAGATCAGAACAGGGGTCAATTTCGGAGTAATACGGAAGTTAATCCAAAAGAGCTGTGCAAGGCAGTCACTTTGAGGAGCGGAAAAGAATTGGAGGTTCAAAGTCCCAAGAAGATGGTGGAAAGTGAGAAGTCAGTGGAAGATGTTGAGTTTGAGGTTATAACAGAGAAGAAAGTTGAGGACTCTAAGACAAAAGTTGTACAATCTCCTGCATTTAAACCTACCATTCCATACCCTCAGAGGTTCAAAAAGAAGAGTTTAGATGATCAATTTGCAAAATTCCTTGAAATTTTTAAGAAGATATACATCAATATACCATTTGCTGATGCATTGGAACAAATGCCCAACTATGCTAAGTTCATTAAAGATGTGATGTCTAAAAAGAGGAAGCTGCAAGAGTTTGAGACTGTGAAGCTTACTGAGGAGTGCAGTGCCATCCTACAAAAGAAACTACCACAAAAATTGAAAGATCCAGGGAGTTTTACTATTCCTTGTTTTATTGGTGATTCTCATTGTAGTAAAGATTTATGTGATTTAGGAGCAAGTATTAATTTGATGCCATTTTCTATTTTTCGGAAATTGGAGCTTGGAGAAGTTAAACCAACTACTATCACCCTACAGCTTGCAGACAGAAGTCTTAAGTATCCAAGTGGGATCGTCGAGGATGTATTGGTAAAAGTGGATAAGTTTATTTTTCCTGCAGACTTTGTGATTCTAGATATGGAAGAGGATAATGATGCTCCATTAATCCTTGGGAGACCGTTCCTGGAAACTGGAAGGGCATTGATAGATGTGCATAAGGGTGAACTCACCTTGAGTGTTGGTGGAGAAGAAGTCATTTTCAATATCTATCATGCCATGAATGGATCAAATGAGGTAAGTACTTGTAAAAGCATTGATGTTATAAACTCATGTGTATCCTTTGACTGTGCAGGAACTAGGGACCCTTTGGAGAGTTGCTTGGTTGGAACTGCTGAAGCTGTTAGTGAAGACGACTGGGAAGTGAAAGAGAATCTGGTGGCTCTTGAAGTATTGCATAAAGAAAAGAAAACAAATGTGTTGATTGTGGAGTTGAACGTCGACGAGAAAATAGAGGTAATATCACCCTCTCCTGATTTGAAGGAACTGCCAAGCCACCTATGTTATGCATTCTTAGGAGAGAAGTCGACATATCCGGTAATCATATCTTCCTCCCTTACTATTGATGAAAAAGATAAATTATTAAGAGTACTGAGGGAATATAAAACTGCCTTGGGATGGTCGATTTCTGATATTAGGGGAATTAGCCCCACTATATGCATGCATAAAATTTTAATGAAGGAGTCATATACCCCTTATGTGGACCATCAGAGGAGATTAAATCCGGCAATGAAAGAAGTAGTGAAAAATGAGGTGCTTAAATTGTTGAATGCTGGTGTGATATATGCTATTTCTGATAGCAGTTGGGTGTCTCCTGTACAAGTTGTACCGAAAAAGGGTGGAATAACTGTGGTTAAAAATGAACATGATGAACTGATATCTACTCGTACTGTAACTGGTTGGCGAGTTTGTATGGATTATAGAAAATTGAACAATGCCACCCGAAAAGATCATTTTCCATTGCCTTTTATTGATCAAATGCTAGATAGACTTGCTGGTTATTGTCATTATTGCTTCTTAGATGGTTATTCAGGTTATAACCAGATAGCTATAGCACCAGAGGATCAGGAAAAGACTACTTTTACGTGTCCCTATGGCACGTTCGCTTTTAGGAGAATGCCTTTTGGGCTATGCAATGCACCGGCCACTTTTCAGAGGTGTATGATGGCTATATTTGCAGACATGGTGGAGGAAATCATGGAAGTCTTCATGGATGACTTCTCGGTATTTGGCTCTTCATTTGATCATTGTTTACATAACTTATCCCTTGTGTTGCAGAGATGCCAAGAAAAGAACCTAGTTCTTAATTGGGAAAAATGTCACTTTATGATCCAAGAGGGCATTGTCCTGGGACATAAAGTATCATCTAAGGGATTAGAGGTGGATAGAGCCAAGGTGGTTGCAATTGAAAAACTTCCTCCAGCAAAGAACATCAAAGGAATAAGGAGCTTTCTAGGACATGCGGGGTTTTATCGGAGATTTATTAAAGATTTTTCTAAGATCACTAAACCCTTATGTAATTTTCTTGAAAAAGATTCCACATTCATATTTGATGATGATTGTTTGCAGGCTTTCGAGAAAATCAAGAGGGCATTGGTGACGGCACCAATCATGATAGTGCCGGACTGGAAGAAGCCCTTTGAGCTGATGTGTGATGCAAGTGACTATGCCGTTGGTGCGGTATTGGGCCAAAGAAGAGAAAGGATGTTTAGTGCAATTTATTATGCAAGCCGTACTATGGATGCTGCACAGCAAAATTACACCACGACTGAAAAGGAGATGCTTGCTGTAGTATTTGTCTTCGATAAATTCAGGCCATATCTGATCGGCACAAAGGTAATTGTTGGTACTGACCATGCAGCCATTTTGTGGGGACCCGGGCTCTAACTCGATTATCTTTTGGGATTAATTGGATCTTTGCTAGCAAATGTGGGTCAAAATTTTGCTTTTAACATTTATTCAAATGTATATAAACAAGCACAAGACATTATATAAAATACTGTCATCTTATTCAACTACAATTAACCTTCACATATTCGGCTACAATTAACAGACTAGTGTTTAGAAATTCAGTACATGTCTAGTAATAAACCACTAGTAATCTTCTACGCCCGTAATCTCCACGCTATCTCGATCTCTCATCCTCTGCATGACCCCGATCCTATTCCACCTGTTGTCATGCACACATACAGACACAACAACAGCCGGATACTCCGGTGAGAACAAATCCCAGTATAAAACATGTATACATGCATGTCATGCAAGTAAATACCAAATCATAACACATAAATCAGTAATTATGACACACTAGTGATTACAGATAAAACTCTTCAACTCTTATTCTTTGACTCGACTCATATCTAAGTCTAAGGATCCCGGTGTGAAGAAGACGTAACAAGTCTCCCACCTACTCTCCCAATCGGGGTGGCGGTACGTCTTATTCCTAGACTCCGGTCATATCTGTATCGAATGTCTACAATCGGAGATGATCTGCTCCTATGCGTCGATACACCGAACGTCTAGTTTGACAATCTGTCAATGACTCCTATCTCAATTGCTTGAATATAAATCTATAAACATGACATAATCATAATCAAACATAATTAAGAATCTAGTATGTGATTTTGGGAAACTCGTATCCAATCTGAATCGAGTCATGTCTTCCCGTGTTCACATGAATTATAAATTTCTTGTCGTAGTCTCGGTTTGAACAAGTCGAAGTCTCATATTCTTGATCTCGAATCTGTCAAACCCAATCTAAAATGACATATATACAATGCACCATATCAATCTCTAACTTCAAGCAATACATATACGGATTAATATTCAATCTCGGTACACTTCGACGGCATAACGACGTAATCTTTCGATACCGGTACTGCCAACAACAAGCTCAACAACTCATAAGCAAGATCATATCATCTCAATTCTAATTCTAGCATGTCAAAATCTATTCACCTCAATCAATATATGCTGAAATTCATAACAACTGCATACGGTACCATTTCTTCAATCCGGTTGCGAATAAACGTTCCCAATAATCACAAGAACAATTAATAACAATCAAACTCTGATTTCCCCCAACATCTAAACTTCAAACTATCTAGGAAATGAATAAAACTTGCATCCTCTTGAAGTGCTTGATGAGAGCAACACAAATCTGAACCCGGATTGAAAATCGGATGAATATATCTTGCACAAGTTAAGTTCCAGCTATGATGCACTTGTAGGAATTTCCAGATCTTCTCTCGGTCCTTGCTGCTGAGATGGTGAGGGAATGAAACTAAATACACATTATATATGCATGGCTAGGACAAGTGGCTTATTTTTCATTCTCCACGTCTCGCGCATATGCGCGACCTCAACCGGCGCATATGCGCGAGACCTTTGGGTCTCACACAAAATCTTTGCACATAATTACAACTCAATAACTCCAATCCAAATTCGACGTACTCTATCTATAATCATATCAATGAATCAATAAATCGGCTCAGATTAACAGGATAAAAATCTCGAGCATTACATTTCTCCCCCTCTAAGATATGATTTCGTCCTCGAAATCTCAGGCCATCAATCAAAGCGGGTATAAAAGCAAGATAATCAAGATTAAATAAATACTCACATCATACAAATAGTTCTGGATATTTCTGTCTCATCTCTGATTCTGTTTCCCAAGTCGGTGCTTCAATACCGTGACGACTCCACTGAACTTTCACTAATGGAATAGCCTTCGTTCTGAGCTGGTTCTCTTTCCGATCAAGAATCTGAATTGGCTGCTCAACGTAACTCAAAGTCTGATCTAGCTCGGCTTCTTCAGGCTGAATCACATGAGAACTGTCTGGCATATATCTACGTAACATCGATACATGAAAGACGTCATGTATCCCAGATAGAGAAGGAGGAAGAGCAAGTCGATATGCTCGATCGCCAATCTTTTCAAGAATCTCGTACGGACCGACGTATCGAGGAGACAACTTCCCCCGCTTGCTAAATCTGACAACGCCTCTGAAAGGTGAAATCTTTAAGAATACTCTGTCTCCCTGTTCAAATACGAACGGTCGACGTCTGATGTTCGCGTACTTCGCCTGTCTATCTTGCGCCGTCTTCATTCGCTTCTGAATTATCTTTACTTTTTCAGTCATCTCACGATCATATCTGGCCCTAAGTCTGGTACCTCTGAGATGTCATCCCCATACAGCGGAGATCTGCACTTCTTCCCGTATAGTGCCTCAAACGGTGCCATCTCAATGCTCGTTTGATAGCTGTTGTTGTACTAGAATTCACAAAGAGCTAGTGAATCTTGCCAACTAGTACCAAAATCTAGTACTACAGCTCTCAGCATATCTTCTAAAGTCTGGATAGTCCGCTCTGACTGTCCGTCTGTCTGGGGATGGTAAGCAGTACTCAAGTGTAAAGTCGTACCTAGAGCCTGCTGTAGACTCTGCCAAAAGTGTGAAGTGAATCGTGGATCACGATCTGATACGATCGACTTCGGCACACCATGTAATCTGACAACCTCTCTGACATATATATCTGCCATCTGATCATGTCGATACGTCATCTTGTACGGAATAAAGCATGCGGATTTGGTCAATCTATCTATCACAACCCAAATCGCATCGCAGCCTCGGGATGATCGTGGTAACTTCGTGACGAAATCCATGGAAATGTGATCCCATTTCCATTCAGGAATAGCTAAACTCTGAAGTAACCCTCCGGGCTTCTTTCTTTCGGCCTTCACCTGTTGGCAATTCAAGCACTTAGACACAAACTCTGCAATATCTGTCTTCATCTGTTTCCACCAGAATTGTGTCTTCAGATCATTGTACATCTTCCTGCCACCAGGATGAATACTGAACCGACTACAGTGCGCTTCTGACAGTATCTGTTGTTTCAAATCTGAAACATCTGGCACTACAAGACGGTTATTCACATACAAAACATGATCACGTACCTGATACTCAGAAATATGTCCTGATCTGACCATATCAATCGACTTCTGAACACTCTGATCGTTTCTTTGTGCCTCTTTGATGCGAACAATCAAATCTGGTTCACACTGAATATTGGCAAGTCGCAACGGTCTACTATCTGTATCAAATTCTAATCCAGACAAACAGCAATCTTCAACTAAATTCGAAACACCTATCGTCGATAAGGATAGGGAACATACCTTTCGACTCAAGGCATCCGCTGCTGCATTTGACTTCCCTGGATAGTACTTGATCTCGCAATCAAAGTCTTTCAGTAGGTCAAGCCATCTACGCTGTCTCATATTCAATTCTGACTGAGAAAACAGATATTTCAAGCTCTTGTGATCAGAGTAGATCTCAAATTTCTCGCCATACAGATAGTGTCGCCATATCTTCAGTGCAAATACGATAGCCGCCAATTCAAGATCATGAATTGGGTATCGAGTCTCGTGTGGCTTCAACTGTCTCGAAGCATAGGCAATAACATGCTGTCGCTGCATAAGAACACATCCTAACCCTCTGTGCGATGCATCACAATATACAACGAAATCACCTGTACCTGAAGGTATCGTCAACACTGGAGCACTGGTTAGTCGTCTCTTCAACTCTAAGAAACTAGACTCACAATCTTCAGACCACACAAATGGAGTATTCTTCTGTGTCAACTGGGTAATCGGTTTCGCAATACTGGAGAAATCTTTAATAAATCGTCGATAGTAACCTGCTAAACCCATGAAACTGCGTATCTCTGGCACAGAAGTCGGTCTCGGCCAACTGATCACAGCTTCCACTTTACTCGGATCAACAGAAATACCGTCTCCAGATATGATATGACCCAAGAAGACAACCTGTCTCAGCCAAAACTCACACTTTGACAGTTTAGCATACAGTTGCTCATTTCTTAACGTCTGCAACACAATTCTCAAATGCTCAGCATGATCAATCTCATTTCTTGAGTAAACCAAAATATCATCTATAAAAACAATCACAAACTCATCCAGATATTTCTGAAAGACACGGTTCATCAGACTCATAAATATCGCTGGCGCATTCGTTAAACCAAAAGGCATGACAATTAACTCATAATGTCCATACCTGGTTCGAAATGCTGTCTTCGGTATATCTACATCTCTAACTCTCTGCTGGTGATAGCCAGATCTCAGATCGATCTTGGAATAGACAGAGGATCCCTGCAACTGATCAAACAAATCATCGATGCGAGGCAATGGGTACTTGTTCTTTACTGTTGCCTTGTTCAGTTGCCGGTAATCGATACACAATCTCATCGAACCGTCTTTCTTTCGCACGAATAACACTGGTGCGCCCCAAGGAGATACACTCGGTCTGATATATCCCTTGGCCAGTAAATCTTCAAGCTGTTCTTTCAATTCTTTTAACTCTATCGGTGCCATTTTATAAGGAGCACGAGAAATAGGAGCCGTACCTGGTACTAGGTCGATGCTAAAATCTACCTCTCGAGCTGGAGGTAACCCTGGAATCTCGTCTGGGAATACATCAGTAAACTCGCAAACCACTGGCAGATCTGTCAATGCTGGGCTCGATTTCAGTAGATCTACTGAATATACAAGGAACCCCTCTGCTCCTTTCTGTAACAATCTACTCATAGTCAGAGCAGATACTAAGGGAATCCGAGATCTGGAACCCTTACCGTAGAATTTCCATTCGTTAGCCATCTCTGGTCTGAATCTAACAATCTTCTGGAAACAATCTACAGTGGCTCTGTACTTGGTTAACATATCGATACCGACAATACAATCAAAATCAGCTAAACCAAGCACAATGCAATCTAAATCGATCTCGTGACCCTCAAACTGTAGTATACAATGCCTAACTGAAGTCACAGATACAAGACCACTTCCCAACGGAGAAGAAATAGCCACTACAGCAGACAAGGACTCGACAGGTAAAGCATGCATCAACGAAAAACGCTCAGATATAAAAGTATGAGATGCACCGGTGTCTATCAACACATAAGCAGGATAACCGCAAAGAAAACAGTTACCTGCAATCACATCATCTGGCGCATCTTGGGCCTGCTCTTCTGTCAGTGCAAATACTCGAGCCTGCTGTCTGGGAGGTTGGCTCACTGTCTGGCCACCTCTGGCTCGGGATTGGGTCTGTGCAGGTGGCGGCTGAAAGGAGTGAACAGATGAAGCTTGCCT
>NC_133310.1:8833247-8846768 GCF_012295235.1 Primulina huaijiensis | reverse complement strand
TTGACTCGACTCATATCTAAGTCTAGGGATCCCGGTGTGAATAAGACGTAACAAGTCTCCCACCTACTCTCCCAATCGGGGTGGCGGTACGTCTTATTCCTAGACTTCGGTCATATCTGTATCGAATGTCTACAATCGGAGATGATCTGCTCCTATGCGTCGATACACCGAACGTCTAGTTTGACAATCTGTCAATGACTCCTATCTCAAATGCTTGAATATAAATCTATAAACAAGACATAATCATAATCAAACATAATTAAGAATCTAGTATGTGATTTTGGGAAACTCGTATCCAGTCTGAATCGAGTCATGTCTTCCCGTGTTCACATGAATTATACCTTTCTTGTCGTAGTCTCGGTTTGAACAAGTCGAAGTCTCGTATTCTTGATATCGAATCTGTCAAACCCAATCTGAAATGACATATATACAATGCACCATATCAATCTCTAACTTCAAGCAATACATATACGGATTAATATTCAATCTCGGTACACTTCGACGGCATAACGACGTAATCTTTCGATACCGGTAATGCCAACAACAAGCTCAACAACTCATAAGCAAGATCATATCATCTCAATTCTAATTCCAGCATGTCAAAATCTATTCAATTCAATCAATATATGCTGAAATTCATAACAAATGCATACGGTACCATTTCTTCAATCCGGTTGCGAATAAACGTTCCCAATAATCACAAGAACAATTAATAACAATCAAACTCTGATTTCCCCCAACATCTAAACTTCAAACTATCTAGGAAATGAATAAAACTTGCATCCTCTTGAAGTGCTTGATGAGAGCAACACAAATCTGAACCCGGATTGAAAATCGGATGAATATATCTTGCACAAGTTAAGTTCCAAGCTATGATGCACTTGTAGGAATTTCCAGATCTTCTCTCGGTCCTTGCTGCTGAGATGGTGAGGGAATGAAACTAAATACACATTATATATGCATGGCTAGGACAAGTGGCTTATTTTTCATTCTGCACGTCTCGCGCATATGCGCGACCTCAACCGGCGCATATGCGCGAGACCTACTGTCTCGGCACTTAACAATTTTATCTGCTGGCGCATATGCGCGCCCCTTCTTGGCGCATATGCGCCAACTTCTCTGGACATATCGCGCATATGCGTGCCTCTTGTCGCGCATATGCGCGAGACCTTCGTCTCATCATCTCTTGGACTCACTCAGCTCGCGCATATGCGCGCCCACCAGCCGCGCATATGCGCGAGACCTTCGGGTCTCACACAAAATCTTTGCACATAATTACGACTCAATAACTCCAATCCAAATTCGACGTGCTCTATCTATAATCATATCAATGAATCAATAAATCGGCTCAGATTAACAGGATAAAAATCTCGGGCGTTACACATTCGCTACCTATTTGCCAAGAAGGATGCGAAACCACGCTTGATAAGGTGGATACTGCTATTGCAAGAATTTGACTTTGAGATCAAAGATAGGAAGGGAAGAGAGAATCAAGTGGCTGACCACTTGTCAAGACTTGAGCTAGAGGTTAGGAAAGAAGAAGGAGTAATACAGGAAACATTTCCGGATGAACAACTCTTCGAGGTAAGTTCAGTACTCCCCTGGTTCGCTGACATTGTGAATTTCTTGTCTTGTGGTATTCTTCCTCCAGATCTGAACCACCATCAGACAAAGAAGTTCTTCCATGATATCAAATTTTTCTTCTGGGATGATCCTTGTGTGTATAAGAGATGTGCTGACCAAGTGATTAGGAGATGTGTTGACGGTGTCGAAGCACACCAAATTCTTGAGCTATGTCATTCATCCGCATACGGTGGACATTTTGGAGTTACACGAACTGCAGCTAAGGTATTGCAATCAGGTTTTTTCTGGCCGACTTTGTTTAAGGATAGCTATACCTTAGTGAAATCATGTGATAGGTGCCAAAGGTTAGGAAACATCTCTAGGCGTCACGAATTGCCACTGACAAATATTTTGGAAGTGGAACTTTTTGATGTCTGGGGCATAGATTTCATGGGACCCTTTCCCCCTTCTTTTGGTCTATCTTATATATTATTAGCTGTAGATTATGTTTCGAAATGGGTGGAAGCAATCGCCACCTGTACTAATGATGCTCGTGTTGTAGTTAAGTTTGTGCACAAGAACATCTTCACCAGATTTGGAACACCGAGGGCCATCATAAGTGACGAAGGTACGCATTTTTGCAATAAAATTTTCAACTCACTTTTGGCTAAATACAGTGTGAAGCACAAAGTGGCACTAGCATATCATCCTCAGTCGAATGGACAAGCTGAAGTATCCAACCGAGAAATTGAACAAATACTAGAAAAGACTGTCAATACAAACCGGAAGGATTGGGCAATGAAGTTGACTGATGCACTGTGGGCTTATCGGACCGCATTCAAGACGCCTATTGGAATGTCTCCCTATAGGTTGGTTTTTGGTAAAGCCTGTCACTTGCCACTAGAATTGGAGCATCGAGCTTTCTGGGCAGTTAAGAAGTTAAACTTTGACTTGAAAGCATCTGGCGAAGGCAGAAAACTACAGTTAAATGAAATGGATGAGTTCCGCAATGATGCATATGAAAATGCCAAGATTTACAAAGAACAGACCAAGAAGTGGCACAATAAACTCATTGTACAAAGGGAACTAAAACCAGGACAACAAGTACTATTGTTCAATTCCCGTCTGAAGTTGTTTCCTGGTAAGCTAAAGTCGCGTTGGTCAGGGCCATTTGTTGTGGAAACGGTGTCTCCTTATGGGGCTATTGAGCTAAAATGCAATGATGGGAGGACCTTCAAGGTGAACGCACAGCGAGTCAAGCCATACTATGGGACTGAAGTAAGAAATATCGACAATGTCAAGCTGAGCGAACCAATCTGATCAGACTAGTGACAGTCTGGCTGAAGACGTTAAACCAAGCGCTTATTGGGGGGCAACCCAAATTTGTGTTTCTCTATTATATTTCGTTTTCGGTCTTCTTTTTATTCTTGTTTTATTGTTTTTGATTGCGTATTATAATAGTATGTTCTTTTATCTTCCCAAAATTTTATGAATTAAAATGGTTTTCTTTTCAGGACTAAAAAAAATTATAGAGAAAAAAAAAAAAAATTTTACGAAGGACAACCGCACCAGCGGTCATCTCTGCAGCGCACCCGCGGTTGCTTGGAATTACAAAATAAAATTTTTGCCGAGAGCACTGCGCACCCGCGGTCTCTACACACCGCGCCCGCGTTAAATTTACAGTAGCCATACCGCGCCCGCGGTAAGTCTTGAGCGCCCCCGCGGTCGCTGAACGTCGAAGACTAGTTATATTCCAGTAGCCTCAGCGCACCCGCGCTACAAAAAGAACCGCACCCGCGGACAATGAAAATCAAAGGTCACTGAATTGCCGAGAGCACACCGCACCCGCGGTCCTTGCACACCGCACCCGCGGTCGACGTTTTAAAAATCAGATTGGGGCAGCATTTAGACATAACCGAAGAACCCTTCTTCAATTTCTCTCCTCCATTTCGAATTTCATCTTCTCAAAACACACTCCACACTCAAGATTTGTTCTTCCAAGAACAAATTCTCCACTACACAACCAAATAGCTTCACTCATTCCATCAAATATCCCTTTCCTTTCAACAAAAATAAACAACAAACCTAGATTTATATAGGGGCTCGAAAATTTCTTCAAGGATTGAATGGAGCTTTGATTTTGTTCCACAAGAAACATTTAAACAATCAAGGTAAGCAAATCAATACTACATTTGCTTTAAATTAGAAATATTTGGTGTTATTGCATATGGAAGAAATTTACATTTAGTGGAGTAAATTCTTGAAATTGTGGATTATATTGGTGTGAAAATTGTTGGATTGTTGTTATTGTGGTGAATAAGTTTGGGGGAGTGAAGAATCATTTAGTTTTGTGAATTGATTGAAGGGGAAGTTGTTGAACACAAGGTATTTGATAAAATGCCTCCTAGAAAGAAACAAGCTAAGGGTGCATCATCATCTTCAAACTATGATGAAAACAAATTTTGGAACGAAATAGCTGAGGAAAATTATAGGAGAATTTTGAATAAAAGCATTATAAAAGAGAGGGGATTTGATTTGAGTTTTCCCCGGTCCGAAATTGGTTTAATGCTTACTGCTCGACATTGGGAGGAGTTTGGCAGGCAGCCACAAGATGCTGTCATTTCATTGGTGAGAGAATTCTATGCTAACCTCAAGGTTAGGCATGAACAATTGAAGGTGTTGGTGCGAGGAAAAATGGTAGCCTTTGATGCACATACAATAAATACTTTATATGGCATCCCTCATATTATGCATGATGAGTATGAAGAATACCGGGCTGAGCATGTTGATTATAATCATATTCTTCAAACAATTTGCATAGAAGGAGCTGAGTGGAGAATGAGGGATGAGGTGCATGTCAGCCTAGCCAAGTCTGATCTGAAAACTGTTGCCAAAGATTGGTATTCATTTATTTCTGCTAGGATCAAGCCTACCGAACACACCACCACTGTCATCAAGGAGAGAGCTATCCTTACTTTTTGCATTATGACGGGAAGGGCAATTGATTTAGGGCAATTGCTCCAGAATTCGATGCTTGAATATGCAAATGGTAACTCTCCTAGTGGACTCCTCCACCCTTCTTTGATCACAGCATTATGCCAAAATGCGGGAGTGACTTGGGCTGTGAATGAAGAAATGTTGAAGCCGAAAAATGTCATTGTGGTGATTCAACCACATAGGGCAGTGAGAGGTGATCAAGCGGCGGCACGTCGAGCTGAAAGGGAATTTAACAGAAGAGCTGCACAAAGACGTGCCCATGTTCAATCTCAAGAACCACAGCCACAACCACAACTGCAACCAGGAAATATGAGAGATAGGTTTACCTATTTGGAAGAGGAAATGCGAAATCAACGTCAAGACATGGATGCGTTTCGGTTTAGGACCGATACATTTATGGATTATATGATGGATTTTACGTCTGTCTTGGCTCAGCAATTTCCAGCAGCCTCAACCTCTGGTAATCCATTTCCACCTCCTCCTCAGTGGCCACCCATATACCACCCGGCGGAGTTCCAACAACAGCCACCACAAGATGATGAAGATGATGACGATGGAAATGACTACTGACGGTCGTTGCCATAGGTATGTGTATTCCTCTAACTTTCATGCTTATTCACATCGAGGACGATGCACATGGTTTAGTTTGGGGGAGATATTGTTTATTTATTTTATTTTTTGTGTTTAATTTAGTTTTATTTGAGTGTTGTGTTTTCTTTAGTTTTATTTTGTGTGTTTTATTTTCTTTTGAGTTGTTTGCTTGTGTGTTTTTAGTGTTTTTAGTCATGAAATATTTTAATGGCCAATGATGAGAAAAGAAAAATTTTGCATTAAGAGGAAAAGTCATGCATTACGTTCATGTTAATCGATTAATTTGAAAAATCTAGAGAACAATCATGAGATTTTATAATTTTGAGACTTATAATTTCTATACAACTCTATGATTTTCATTTGACATTGAAATAAATTTTTTCAAATACATAGATGATTGAGGCAATCTTTGACTTTACTTGGGCCTATTTATATTGTTCATAAATATCCATTTGAAGCCCTGTAGAGCCTATATGAGAAAAGACACCCATTCGATGTTCTTTCAAATATCCCACATTTACCACCCTGTTGAATATCTTAAACACTAATTTCTTACCTTCTCAAGGGAGTAAGAATTCAAAGGATTAAAGAAATTGAAATTCTCATAAAAAAAAAGAAAAAAATTGAATTATTTTTCATCGAAGAGTTGGAGAAAAATGGGAGAAAAAGAGATGAAATGAAAAAAAAATGGAGATAAAAGAAAAGTGGAGTTTGCAAAAGAAATAAAATTCAACTTACTCCCTTATTTGAATTCCTAATCTTCATTTGTAGCCGTGAGCCAAGGCCTAACATTACAAGCATTGCAAATCCTATTGACCAAATCATAGATGTCCAATATACTAGTGGAGAGTGATTGGGAGGATCTAGCCTATGGACAATCGATAAACACTTGCATTGAGTATGAATCTTGATCAATTTTAACACACACCTCATTGCATCAAATATTTATTGGGTATTCCTTTCTTGAATGAATATGCTTTGAACCAAATCTTTACCGGAAAAGACCTCTTGATTTGTTTTTGTAAAAATTGAAATAAATTGATAATGTTTTGAAACATGAGTTGAAGAGATTAGAAGTTAAAAAAAATTAACCAATTGCATGATTTTATCCGGATGAAAATTTGGTTGGATTGTTTTGATTTGTGAATGCATGAAGAGTTGGTTAATTTATCTTGAGGCCAAGTTATTTAAAATATTTCATGACTTATTTGTTTGTTTGTGTTGTTTTGTTTTGCTCGGGACTAGCAAAATATTAAGTTTGGGGGAGTTGATAAGTGCAATTTATTGTACTTTTATTACTTGTTTTTAACTTAGAATTTTGTGATTCTTGAGCAGGTTTTATGTGATTTGTTGTTGTTTTTGTTGTTGTAGTTTGGAAGCTTAGAATGAGAAATTGGAGTAGTAAAAGTGTTGAATTGGAAAGTGCAAAAGATGAAAATTTCCGAGAATAAACCGCACCCGCGCTATAAATGGCACCGCACCCGCGGTCCATGAAAAGCAATTTTAGAAATTTCTGCCGAAGCAGTACCGCACCCGCGGTCCATGTTGCACCGCACCCGCGGTCTTAGTAGCTTGGAGATTAAAGTTTCCACGAAACAAGAGCGCACCCGCGGTCTGTGTTATAGCGCACCCGCGGTCGTTGACAGACAAAGTCCGGAAAATGCTGATTTTTTGTGTGCTGCGCATGGGAGTTGAGGACTTTTGTGTTTTTGCGTACAAAAACTTGCCTAGGACTATTAAAGGCTTCTATTATTGACTATCTAGAGAGGAAGGGAGCAAAGGAGAGGAGAGGAGGCTACAAAGAAGTTCAAAGCTCAAATTCATCATTTTGAGGGGATTTCTGGCACACTTTGGAGAGAAATAACCTGCACTCCACACTCTTGTTCTAAGTTCTTCTTTCTTTATTTGATATGTCTTGTTTAAGATTCATGTGTTGTTGTGTTGTTTGTATTATTATTATGAACTAATTCTTGTGTCTAGAGGAAAGATGGAACAAAACTAGAAACCATGTGTTGGGATTTATGAATTATGCTATATAAGTTTTCGTTATTGTTCATTTGTATTTTTCCAATATTAACGCTTTCATTTTACTGGCCATATCTTGAATGATTCTTATGTTCATAAGATATCACTTGGAAAAGGGATTTTATAAACAAGAAAGGGAAAAATACATCGATGGTATTTATAGAGTTCGGGAGGACATATATTGCTATTGAAGTCATTAAGAGAAATTAGTGCTTATTGTGTTATTTAATTATAGATTGTTGACGGGGACGTTATAATATTTTGTTAGATAATTAGTGTCTACTTAGCAATCGAAAGATGGAGTAGAGAATTTAGAATTCTTGGCTAATGAATAAGAAAGACATTTATAATATAGCTACACAAAATAACACATGGTGGATAGTTGCATGAAATCGGACCTCTAGATCTTTTATTCTATTGTTATTTGCACAAGTTTGTTGTGATATTTTATTTAAATCCTTTGTCAATTTAGTTATTCTCGCAAACAAATCATTTAATCAATTTTTCTAAATAAAATTGAGACTATTTTAATTACAAGCATTAATATACATTTATATATATACTCCTCGTGGGATCGACACTTGTACTCAAAAATACATTTTATTATAACTTGACGTTGTGCACTTGCAAGCAATTAAGAAAACATGCAACAGTAATACGAACTTGAAGTTTAACTCAAACTAAACCCTAAAATTTTCGTTCCAACTAGATAACTTGAATATTAACTTAGATTTCAGTAAATTTAACTCGAGAGAATAATTTCAAAGCTCGGAGATCAACTCAACATGAAGCCAAGCTGAAAGTAACTGCATCCATCGAAGTACTGTCACGGGAGGAATAAAACCCCAGCTCAAGGACTCGATCCTTCAGCTCGAAGAAGCTCAACCAAGCTTGTCCTAACAAGAACAAAAAGGGAGCCATAAGTGGAGCCAAGAGTTTGGACAAATTGAATATGCAGGAAATAAAATTTGCGTTAACCTATGAAGGAGTTGCGGGAGGACCTAAAGGCTAGGACATATTAATGATGCAGGAAATGACTCTTTAGAAAATCAAGGTGACATTTAAAGAGTGCATGAGATTTTGAACCACATTAAAACCCTTTCTTGGAGCCCAAGTGGTCGACCAAAGTGGGCTAGGTGGAAGGTCTTTTGTTGCCTATAAATACTACTCAATAGGTTGAGAAAGAGCACACCAATACCTCTCAAATTTTCGGATCCCATCTTCCCTTCAAGTCTCGGCCGAAGTCAAGGAAGAAGGAGGAAATATTTTCTTGCAGTCCAGTACGGAAACCCTGTGTCGAAGTGCTGCCCAATCAAAGACAGTGTTTGTTAGAGTTGCGTCGAAGTACTGCCGAAATTTCAAAAGGAAACTTTGAACAAAAATTCAGGTAAGTGGGCTTTTGTTAAGTATTTCGTTGTATTTTGCACTTTGAATAAAAATATCATGACATGCTAATGTATGTCACTATTTTCGAAAATTACTGTGCACTACGTTTAAAATTTCGATCAATTATGTGTTCTCTTCTATGCTTCGAAATTCTTGGTTCCGCTGTGTCTGTATGAAAACTCTGAAATCTGAACATCTGAAAAGTCCAGTCTATGACTTCTGAATTCTGTTGCACTGTTACGATTCGAATTTGAAATGGGACGAGAATTGTAATTCTGTCTGGCCCCCATTGGTGGGTATAAAACCATGTTCTGTCTGACCCCCATTGGTATAAAACCATGTTCTGTTCTGACCCCCATTGGTGGGTATAAAACCATTTTCTGGCCTCACCCCTTAGAGGACTAACATATTGGGGACAATTTGACCATGGAAATGAAATGAGTAACATCGTTCTGTCTGATCTGTTCTGTTCTGTTCTGAATTGATTTGATCTGTTCCTGAATTGATATGAATCATCTGATAAATTCTGTCATTTATTCGATTCGCTTCTGTCATGATAAGTTAAAAATATTAAGTTTTGAAAGCCTATTAAAAGGACGTTTTAAGAAAAATTAAGTTCTATATGTATCTTTAGAATCGATCGACCCCCACTTGCTGAGTGTTTCCCAAAACACTCATCCCCTTACAATTTCAGATAAAAATGAAGAGAAAATAAATGAGGAGGAGCAGGAAACTTTCTGGGGTGGGTGAGCGATGATCAAGAGCAAGAGTCAAGTTATCCCTTTTGTTTAGTTTTCCGCATTTCGCAACTTTGATGTATTTTCTTTCATTGTCATTGTAAGACAATACTTTATTTTTGAAAAAGACTGGTTTGATTTGATACGAGGCTTTATTGTTTTCAATATAATTGTTAAACAATGCCGGATGTCACCGACGCTTCGGACCCGAGGCGTGACATTTCAGTGGTATCAGAGCCGCCAGGTTCATAATCCCGCTGGGATTTTGACAGACAAAATTTGGCCAAGTCAAATTTTGGCAAAAGCCTAGTGCATCCCAATTCGAGTCCAACTATCATCTGTTCTTGAAATCCAACTTTCATTTGTTTCCTAACTTTCGAATACCTTCAAAAATCTATCTCTTCAATTGCTTCGCAACTCTTAGTATCAAAAGTTTTCCACGACAACTTTGTTTCTATTTTGTGCCTTTTTTTCTTTGATACGATTCTGATTCCTTGCCTTCGATTTTATCCTAGGAAATGGTTGCTCCTCGTACTCGCGCTCAGGCTGCCCTTCGCATCCTCCAACTCACGATAGATAACCAAAATAGGGAGATCGCGACTTTGAAAGCGCACCTGGCTAGGGAAAAAATGGAGAAACAGGAACTTATTGAGAGTAGACACATACGTGAGACTGACGTACAACGGAGGACTCATCATTTGTACTTGGCTGAGAGCCAGCTCCTACAGATACCGACCGATTCCGCCCGCATCGCGCGCTTAGCTTCACTTAACAGGGATTTGCTGGAGAGGGTAGAGATAGAGCAAGGACGTGCTGCTCAGGCCCATCAGCGCCAGGAGGAGTACAACGCCAAACAGGATCGATACATTTCAAAGCTCCATGGCACTATGGACAGATTTCAAGATCAGAATAATTACCTGCATTTGGCGATAGAGAACATGGAGGAAGAGGAGGTAGCACCGATGGAGGTGGCCGGAGATGACAGCGCCAGTGACAGCGATGGCGGAGAGATGTTCGATTAGATTAGCATTATAATATTTGGGTTGTAATAAAATTGTGACTAAGAAAATACTATGTGTACCAAATTATTTTGAAACTTTCTATCATCCTTCAATTGCATATTTAAAAATTTGATGAGTATCTTATGTATAAATTTGTTTTTATTTCTATAGGAAAACAACATGGATCTTCAACGCATTATAAATGAACTTCAAAATCAACTTCAGGAAAAGGAGTGAGAAATTAAAACACTGAAAGAAAAAATGAGAAACTCGAAAGAGATAATTTCCAGTTAGACGGGAATAATGTATGCATGACGGAGGATCTTCGTGAGGCCAGAGAGGAAGAGAAGAAACTACGCAAGGACGTAAGATGTTATGCCGCTCATCATCTAGAGTCGGAACGTCGACACGAAATCACCAAGCAAGAGTTAAACAAAGCTCAGGATAGGATTTTTACCCTCAAAATCCGGGACGATAGCCTTCTCAAAACACAACGCCGGCTGGAGGAACAGATCGCAGATCAAGAAATCAATGAGAAAGTAAGCCAATCAACAATACAGGAGCTACAAGATCAAGTAAACAACCTTGATCATCACAACACACAACTGCAGAATTACATTGAGCACCTGCAAAATGAAGTGGTCAACATGGAAGAAATCGTAGAGCAACTAGAAGAAAACCCGATGGAAGAAGAAATTAACGAGGCAGTAGGCGATGGAGAGGTTATAGACGAGTAGAGAGAGAACTCTAGACTAGGCATTGATTGTATTAAGAATTATTTGATTTACCATTTGTTTGAAACTTTTGCTTGTATGAATTTCAAAAATTTAATGAAATTATTTTAATTATACTTTGTGGCAAACAAATTAATAAAATACATGTTTATAGGATATGGCAGGCAGACCGCCCCGAAACAACCGTAACCCTCGTGGCGCCAACCAAAATGAAAATCCACCACCACCTCATAGAGTAAACCTCAGCCAAGAAGATATGATGGCAATAGCCACTATCGTAGCTGCGACGTTGCAAGGATTCATGAACCCATTAGCTAACGCCATCCAACCACCTCAAGAACCACAACCGCGTGGAATTAAATACCATTATGAATCTCTAAGAAGGAATCGAGTTCCAACCTTCGATGGAAACCCAGACCCGGAAGTCAGTCACAACTGGCTCAAGAACGTCGAAACACAATTGCATTTACTGGAGATACCTGAAGAACTGAGAGTGGAAGTTGTAACACCGTTTTTGGAAGACCGAGCTAGGAAATGGTGGGAAACTGTGTCGCCATCTTTGACAGAAGTGGAAGAGATCACATGGTAGATTTTTAAAAGAGAGTTTTTGAAACAATACTATCCAGCTGAATTTAGACTACAGAAGTTGGGTGAATTTGAAAGCTTCAAACAGGCTCCAGACATGTCAGTAATGGAGTACACTTCACGATTCAACGATCTGGGAACCTATGTCCCAACGATCATGTCGGATGAAACTTTAAAAATGCATCATTTCAAGAAGGGACTCAACAGTCGAATTCAGTCGGCATTGGTAGTATTCAAGCCAAACAGCTTTGCGGATTTGATGGGCGCTGCAATGAGCACAGAAACAGATATCAAACGCCGTGAGGAAAAAAACAGGAGTAAGAGACCGTTGGTCAACCAAACTACTCAAAATACTCCCAAGTTTAAGAAGCCTAATCATTCAAGTGGACCTCCAAGAGGAAATTTTAACAGTGCTGGTGTAATGCCCATGGGCTGTTCCCGATCCAACTGGCAGGAGTCGGTTGTCCCATGGCCCATTACTCAATGACTCCTCCAGCCCAGGCACTGGAGTTTGTACCTCCCCAGGATTGGAACCCAAGACCTCCTGGACATATAGATCTTGGCAGCAACCCTGGTACCAATTCCTGATCTTTTTTTTTTCAATAACATCTTGGAATCAAACTAAGTTTATGCTTCTTGACCACATATTTATTTAATTTGTACAATAAATTTCTCTCTTTCTTTTTTTTCTTTTATGAGGGATAAATGGGTCGTAGCATATAACTTAAAAATTTCATAGATCTTCAACATCTTTCTTTTTGTTTTTTTTTTCTCTTTTTTTTCTTCAGGAAATATCATTTTTTTTCAAAATAAGAACTCAAGATCTAAACAATAGATAGCCTCTCTCATGATCAATAAAGGCTCGAAAGCTGTTTTCTCAGTCCTCTCCACTCACTCACAAAATATGTGTGAGTTTAAAATTTTAGGCACTCTTATAAGGTATATCTTGGGCCATATACTTTAATACTTTAATACCTGATTTTATCACAATGGTTAATCACTAAAAAAGATTTCATAAATCATATTTTTATATTGATGAGAATATTAAAATTGATATTTTTTCAAATAAAAATTTAAACATTCTTAAATAGATTAGTACATGTTCTAATTTAAACCTTTCAAACAAGTAATGTATGATATTTTTGCAAAAATTATTAAGATACAAACAATAAACATGGTTTTATTTTAAAATTATATATTTTTTTAAATATATATATTTTTTAAAAAAAATTTTGAAATTTTTTATTATTATTTTTTTTTAAATTTTTTCTCCCCCTAAACAGAATATTACATTGTCCCTAATGTCAAAACAACTATTAATAAAGAGTACATAATGAAAGAGATATCACCTTGAATTTTATTGAAGATAACAAACTGAAACAAACGCAAACCAATCCACGACTTTTGAATCAATGATCCAATTTTTTTCTTACTGCTTGATTGCGACCAATTGATCTTTGCTATCATCGGATCAGGTTTATGAACAAAAGCTTCCAAATCATCAATTAATTGGTCGGTAGTCGAAGCACAGATGAGCATCCTTCGTGAATTTTCTGAAATGAAATTCTGTTCCACAGCTTTATCAAGAAATGTCAACAAACTGTCATAATAATTATTGATATTCAACAAGCCCACAGGTTTATTATGGATATTAAGTTGTGCCCAAAAAACAGTGTGAAAAATTTCTTCTAATGTACCAAAACCACCTGGTAATGCGATAAAAGCATCAGAATTTTCAATCATTTTGGTGATTCTTTCATACATTGAAGAAACTTTTAATTCCTCCCCAATCGTAACACCTGTAATATTTCCTTCAGCTAAAGCTGTAGGAATAATACCCAAAACCTGACTACCTCCAAGATGTGCAGATGTTGAAACAGATCTCATTAACCCAATATTACC
>NC_133310.1:8826171-8832733 GCF_012295235.1 Primulina huaijiensis | reverse complement strand
ACACACATGCATATAAACAGTAGTGTGATTGTGGCTCACAATTTTCCTCTGGTTTTACGTCCAGAAACGGCTTCAACGCCTTCTATGAGTCGAGGATATGCTTCCCATCCAATTTTCTTATAAATTGGCAAACATGGTCTTTTTTAGTCGGATTTCCAAGACTATTAAAATGACGCTCGTCTTGGAATTGTTTCCATAAACGGAGAAGTTCAATATGCACGTGTCCACTAGAATGCGTCTCAAGAGTCAATAAGATGTTATCTAAAGACTCCTTACTCAGCCCATTCTTAATGAAACCAATTTTATCTTCTCTGTTATTGGAAACATATCCCAAAGATCTGCATTGTTTGTCACAAGTCATCTTGCACATTTATGACAAACCCCTAAACTTTTGGCCCTTCGTTTTTTCGCATAAGTACTTTTTCCTAATCCAGGCATATACCGAATGAGTAATGACTGTTGAGTTTCTCCTCCTAATCGGACCTCAGCTTCTATTACAAGACGAATATCTTCTGAAATTTTTTTTCGCATTAACAATCTCAATCTTTCACACCTACCTGCATAAATTTTTCTTAGAACATTTTCTGAAAAAGAGGGAAAATATTTACAAATTTTTGAGAGAATTTCATAAATTTTGAAAAGAAAAAAAATGAATTTTTTTTTTGTATCAGCAATTGTGGGAAACTGATTAAACCGACTATGAGAGCCACGGAGTACCGTTATCCGCCATTTAACCGGGAAAATAAAAAGATTAAGGAAACATGAAATAAAAACAAACAAAATTAATTACAATACAAAAAATCAAGGATCGGAAAGGGAAATAAACTCTTCTTTAATGATTTCATTTTCTAAAAATGGCTTAAGCCTTTGTCCATTTACTTTAAAAACATCACCATTTTCAGGATTTTCAATGTCCACAGCTCCATAAGGATACACATGTTTTACAACATATGGACCTGTCCATCTTGATCGTAATTTTCCTGGAAATATGTGAAGTCGCGAATTATAAAGTAAAACTTTTTTACTAATCTCAAAAGATTTTCTAAGAATTGTTTTATCATGAAATGATTTGATTTTTGCTTTATAAATCCTTGAATTCTCATACGCGTCATTTCTGAGTTCATTAAGTTGCAATTTGCGCAATTTGTTTGCATCATCCATGCTTGAATTAAAAGTTTTGATCGCCCAATAAGCTTTATGTTCCAATTCCACAGGCAAATGACAATATTTTCCGTAAACCAACCTATAGGGAGACATATTCAATGATGTTTTAAAAGCTGTTCGATATGCCCAAAGTGCATCATTAAGTCGCAGAGACCAATCTTTTCTATTTGAGTTAACAGTTTTTTTCCAAAATTTGCTTTATCACTCTATTAGCTAATTCAACTTGTCCATTTGTTTGAGGATGATAAGGAGTAGTTACTATATGAGTAATACCATATTTTTTCATCAACGAAGCAAATGGTTTATTAACAAAGTGAGTTCCCCCATCACTTATCATGGCTCGAGGAATTCCAAATCTACTAAAAATATTTTCTTTTAAAAATTTGATGACGATTTTATGATCATTTGTTCGACATGGAATTGACTCTATCCATTTGGAAACATAATCAACTGCAACTAAAATATACAAGTATCCAAACGACGGTGGAAAAGGTCCCATAAAATCTATTCCCCAACAGTCAAAGATTTCAATTTCAATAATAGGATTCAAAGGCATCATGTTTCTTTTTGAAATCGCACCCAATTTTTGACAATTTTCACAGATCTTGCAGATTTCGTGGGTGTCTTTAAACAAAGTGGGCCAATAAAATCCACACTGCAAGATTTTTGCAGCTGTTTTCTTTGAAGAAAAATGTCCTCCGCATGCTTCTGAATGACAAAATTTAATGACACTACTTACCTCATTGTCGGGTATGCAACGTCGAAAAATTTGATCCGGACAATACTTGAACAGATACGGATCATCCCAATAAAAGTTTTTTACCTCATTCAAAAATTTTCTTTTATCTTGAGAACTCCATTGCGGTGGCATTTTTCCTGTCACAAGAAAATTTACTATGTTAGCAAACCAAGGTGTAGTAGTAACTGAAAATAGATGTTCATCAGGAAAATTATCGTTAATTGGTGTCATTTCACAAGATGATCCTGTTACTAGTCTCGATAAATGATCGGCTACGACATTCTCGGTTCCTTTTTTATCTTTGATCACAATGTCAAATTCTTGGAGCAACAAAATCCATCGTATCAGTCGTGGCTTTGCATCCTGTTTGGTCAACAAATATCTAATAGCAGAATGATCAGTAAACACGATAGTTGTTGATCCAATCAAATAAGAACGAAATTTATCTAATGCAAATATTACAGCAAGTAGTTCTTTTTCAGTTGTGGAGTAATTCATTTGAGCATTGTTTAAAGTTCTACTTGCATAATATATCACATAAGGCTTACCGTTTCTTCTTTGACCCAATACTGCACCGACTGCATAATCACTCGCATCGCACATGATTTCAAATGGTAAAGACCAATCAGGAGGTTGCATGATAGGAGCTGATGTTAAATGTCGAATGATTTTATCAAAAGCATTTTGACATTCTTGAGTCCACTCAAATGCACTGTCTTTTGTTAAGAGGTTACAAATGGGTTTAGAGATTAAACTAAAGTCCTTTATAAACCTCCTATAAAATCCAGCATGTCCCAAAAATGAGCGAATTTCTTTAATGGTTTTTGGAGGGGGTAAATTGGCAATGACATCAACTTTTGCTTTATCAACTTCAATTCCATGAGATGACACGACATGTCCCAAAACAATTCCAGAAGTAATCATGTAATGACATTTTTCCCAATTTAAAATAAGACCTTTTTCCTCGCATCTTTTTAAAACTTTTTCCAAATTTTCAAGACAATTATCAAATGTATTCCCAAAGACAGTTAAATCATCCATGAAAATTTCCAAACAATTTTCAACCATGTCGCAAAAAATGCTTAGCATACATCTTTGAAATGTTGCTGGGGCATTGCATAATCCAAATGGCATCCTTCTAAATGCAAATGTTCCAAAAGGACATGTGAATGTAGTTTTATCTTGATCTTCGAGTGCAATGGGAATTTGATAATAACCTGAATATCCATCAAGAAAACAGTAGTATGGATGACCTGCTACTCTTTCTAAAATTTGATCCAAAAATGGTAATGGAAAATGATCTTTTCTAGTGGCGTCATTTAATTTTCTATAATCAATACACATCCGCCAACTAGATGGGACTCGACTTGTTAACAATTCACCTTTTTCATTTTTTATCACTGTGATGCCAGATTTTTTCGGAACTACTTGTGTTGGGCTTACCCACTTACTATCAGAAATAGGGTAGATAATCCCAACATCAAGTAGTTTGAGAACTTCAGTTTTCACAACATCTTTCATGTGTGGATTTAATCTCCTTTGTGGTTGTTGAGATGTTTTTGCATTTTCTTCTAAGTGAATTTTGTGAGTGCAAATTAGTGGATTAATGCCCTTGAGATCTTTTAATGTCCAACCAATTGCATTTTTATGTCTTTTAAGCATATCAACTAATTTACCTTCTTGATCACTTGCTAGTTTGGAAGAAATTACCACCGGATATGTTTCATCTTCTCCAAGAATTGCATACTTCAATTCTTCTGGCAAAGGTTTTAACTCCAACATGGGTGGTTCATCTTTAATCTCATATATTGCCTCAAATTCTTTCTCTGATCCTGGTAACGAGTGATACCTGATAAAATCATCAAGATCAATTTAAATATTTTTTTTAACAGTATCAATTGAACAAATATTTAATTGGTCACGAGTACTCCCTTCTTAAATGTTTTCTTCCACAAGAGTTTCAATAAGATTTTCATCTTCACTTTCATCTCCTTTGTCATGTGGTTGCTTGATAAGATTAAAAACATTAAGCTCCAAGGTCATGTTACCAAATGACAATTTCATTATTCCATTCCTGCAATTTATAAGAGCATTAGAAGTTGCTAAAAATGGACGACCCAAAATTACAGGAATTGCATAACAAGCTTCGATAGGTTGTGTATCTAAAACTATGAAATCGACAGGATATACAAAGTTATCAACTTGGACCAACACGTCTTCTACCATACCTCTTGGCACTTTAACAGATCTATCGGCAAGTAAAAGTGTTACCGAAGTAGGTTTTAACTCACCTAGATTGAGTTCTTGATAAACTGAATATGGAAGTAACTTTACACTAGCTCCAAGATCAAGCAAGGCTTTTTTAATCTTTCGTTCTCCAATAATACATGAAATAGTAGGACAACCAGGGTCTTTGTATTTCAAATTATTATTATTTTGAATAACTGCACTTACTTGTTCGGCTAAAATTTTTTTCTTTTTCACATTCAATTTTCTTTTCACGGTGCACAAGTCTTTCAAAAATTTGGCATATGAATGTACCTGCTTTATTGCATCTAATAAAAGAATATTAACTTTTACTTGTTTAAAAATATCATATATATCAGAATTCAAATTTGATTTTTTTGTATTTTTCAATGCACGAGGAAATGGTGGTGGCACTATCTGTTGATCCTCTTCTTCGCAAGTTATGGGTTCCACTTCCTTACCCTTTGGAGTTGATTTATCATCATTTTCACAAGGTTCAAGAATGGATTTTTCCACTACCTTACCATTGCGAAGGGTAATAACATATTTTACTTGATCCATCGGTTGAGTTCCAGAAGTTCCAGTTTGTGAATGATGATCCTTGGGATTAGGCTGTGGTTGTGAAGAAAACTTACCTTTTTCATGAACATTAAGTGCAGATGCAAATTTAGTAAGAGTATCTTTCAAATCTGTCATGGTTTGAGCAGTTTGAGTATTGATAGACTCTTGCTTTGCAATGAAAAATTCAATATATCTTCCAAGTTCCTTTTAGGTGGAGGAACATAAGGTGCATAATTTTGAAAATTTTGTTGATTTTGGAAATGTGGTTGTGAAAATTGTGCAGCATTATCATTCCTCCAACTAAAATTTGGATGATTTCGCCAACCTGGATTGTAATTTTGAGAAAATGGTTCAAAATTTGGCCTTTTGAAATTGTTCAAAACATTGGCTTGTTCATGGAGACATTCATTAAAAGAGGGCAAAGTGGGACAATCTTTTGTAGACATTCATTAATTGACCATTCTTTTTCAATTCAAGTGCTTTAAGTTTTCTTGCCAAAGAGGTAAATCTAGCTTGCAGATCATGTTCATCTTTGAGGGTATGCATACCTCCACCAGAGGTGGGAGATTGAATCTTGTTTGATGGTTCGATTGTACCTATAGTGTCTCAATTTTGAGCATTTTCAGCTATTGAATCGAGATACTCAATTGCCTCGTTTGGATCTTTATCTTCAAATGTTCCATTACACATAAATTCAACCATTTGCCTATCTTTAGGTGTTAAGCCTTCATAAAATTGAGAAACAACGCTCCAAATTTCAAAACCATGATGTGGACAAAGATTAAGCAATTCTTTATATCTATCCCAACACTGATAAAAAGTTTATCCTTGTTTTTGAGTGAAAGTGATGATTTGCCTTTTGAAAGAATTTGTTCTATGAGATGGAAAAAACTTTTTAAAAAATTGTTGTTGCAATTCATCTCAAGTTAGAATGAATCCCGATCTAAGATTTTGTAGCCAAGTTTTAGCTTTATCTTTTAAAGAAAAAGGAAAAAGCTTAATTCGAAAGGTGTTCATGCTACAATTTAGATCAATATATGTGTTGCACACTTCTTCAAATTCTTGTAAATGCATGTATGGATTTTCAGAATCTAAGCCATGAAATTTGGGTAAAAGTTGGATAATATCAGGCTTAAAATTGAAATGAGATGCATCAGGGGGAAAAACTAGACATGAAGGTGCACTAGTACGTGTAGGATTCATGTGATCTCTAAGTGTTCTTCGCCTATCATGATCATGTTGAGATTGAATTTCATCTTCATTTTCCTGGATGGGTTCTTCCGCCATATTTTGTAAAAATAAAGGGTTATTTCGAATGAGTCGACCACTAAGTGTACGTGACCAAATAATGCTCATGCAAATGCAAAATAAAAAGAAGAAAAACACACAAAAACAATAAAAAATTCAAAGAAAGAAAATTAAATAGACTTGAAATTAAATTATACTTCCTCGGCAACGGCGCCAAAAACTTGTTGTGACTTTGATTGTTGCACTCCCAATAGCATGTTGTCCACAAGTAGTATAATTCGGTGAGTCCGATATCGTATCCACAGGGAAGCTACGGTAATTACAAGTCGACTACAATGTCTTTTTGTTTTTGTTTTTGTTTTAATTGTTTGAATCTTTAGTTGGTAATTTTTAATTGTTCAAATTTTAATTTAAGTAGTTGAGATTAGAAGATCCACTCTTGATATTTTAATAAAGTTAACATTAATGAACATTATTGAAATCCACTTAATAAAATGGTTCCAATATATTAAATAATCATATTTATATTATGTTATATACTATTTTCTTATAAGTATAAAATATATACCAAAACTTATAAATGTTGTCAAGTATTTATTGTGC
>NC_133310.1:8733644-8824036 GCF_012295235.1 Primulina huaijiensis | reverse complement strand
TTTTATTGAAGATAACAAACTGAAACAAACGCAAACCAATCCACGACTTTTGAATCAATGATCCAACTTTCTTTTCTTACTGCTTGATTGCGACCAATTGATCTTTGCTATCATCGGATCAGGTTTATGAACAAAAGCTTCCAAATCATCAATTAATTGGTCGGTAGTCGAAGCACAGATGAGCATCCTTCGTGAATTTTCTGAAATGAAATTCTGTTCCACAGCTTTATCAAGAAATGTCAACAAACTGTCATAATAATTATTGATATTCAACAAGCCCACAGGTTTATTATGGATATTAAGTTGTGCCCAAGAAACAGTGTGAAAAATTTCTTCTAATGTACCAAAACCACCTGGTAATGCGATAAAAGCATCAGAATTTTCAATCATTTTGGTGATTCTTTCATACATTGAAGAAACTTTTAATTCCTCCCCAATCGTAACACCTGTAATATTTCCTTCAGCTAAAGCTGTAGGAATAATACCCAAAACCTGACTACCTCCAAGATGTGCAGATGTTGAAACAGATCTCATTAACCCAATATTACCCCCCATATAACAAGTGAATTTTTTTCTCAGCCAATATCTTTCCAAGATTATTTGCTGCTTCTACAAACACTTCATTTTTTCCAAGACTCGACCCACAAAATACACAAATATTTTTCAATGTTTGTGCAGAGGATCCAGCCATGTTTTTACTTTCTTTTCGGTCTGCGAAAATAGAGAGAAAGATGAGAGATTTTATAGGGGTTATATGTTATCATGACAAAACTATGAGTCACAGTTGTAAACAGAATAAACAGTAAAAACAATAATAACACACATGCATATAAATAGTAGTGTGATTGTGGCTCAAAATTTTCCTCTGGTTTTACGTCCAGAAACGGCTTCAACGCCTTCTATGAGTCGAGGATATGCTTCCCATTCAATTTTCTTATAAATTGACAAACATGGTCTTTTTTAGTCGGATTCCCAAGACTATTAAAATGACGCTTGTCTTGGAATTGTTTCCATAAACGTAGAAGTTCAATATGCACGTGTCCACTAGAATGCGTCTCAAGAGTCAATAAGATGTTATCTAAAGACTCCTTACTCAGCCCATTCTTAATGAAACCAATTTTATCTTCTCTGTTATTGGAAACACATCCCAAAGATCTGCATTGTTACATTTATGACAAACCCCTATTTATAGCCAAATTTGGGGAGACAACCACAAATAAAATATTATTTTTTTACACACAAGTCTTCATTGGTGTTCCAAGAAATTATATTTTAATACACATCACTTTTGAAAATCTTCCCATCCAATTTTGCTTCTCCACATAAAATAAAACATGTGGATAATTGAGTTGTTTGAATTGTGGTATTTTATTTTAACCATTTGACCAAGTAGTTTGAGAGATATGGTCAAAATACTAGAGCATGGTAAAACTGTCACTCCTTTGGTAACTTTGTTTGTTGCTTAATTTGATCCCAATTGTGCGAAGATTTTTATCTCATGCTTTCACCAATATTGTAGATATTATCATCAACTTTCTACAGGTCCAAGAATCATCTTAATCCCATTTGCAACGCCAAGTTTATTCTTGTTTTATCGAACCTGTAAAAATAGTAAAAACTTATAATTACACAACAACTTATTTTTTATACAATTTATTATAAAATATATAATATTTAAACATTTAATAAAACAAAAACTATAAATTTATATTATAAAACATTTATTTAATGTATAATTTTTATGTTTATCACTGACGGTAAGATATAACAATGAACAAATAAGACCACGATAATGAGTTACCTCTACTGAAATTCATCTTTTATCTTTATCAAGTTTATTAGATGAGCTCATTGGAGTGGAAGCAGCAAAGCATGTTTCCATGCCAAACTTTTTCAGTAGTTCCTTTGTGTACTTAGCCTGATTTATGATGATTCATGTATCACGTTGCTTAATCTGCAGTTCTAGGAAGAATGTCAATTCTCCCATCATGCTCATTTCGAATTGTTTATGCATTATCTTAGCAAACTATTCACATAATTTGGGGTTAGTTGACCCAAAGATAATGTCATCAACAAAAATCTGTACTAATAGAATGTGCTTGTTTTTAACTAAAGTGAATAAAATCTTTTCTACTGTGCCGATTGTAAAATCATGATTGACAAAAAATTGTGAGAGAGTGTCATACCAAGCTCTCGGTGCCTGTTTCAAACCACACAAGGCTTTGTGTAACTTAAAGACATCATGCGGCAAGAAATGATCAATAAAACCTGGAGGTTGTTCAACGTAAACTTCTCCTTGTAGTAGACCATTTAGGAAGGCACTTTTCACATCCATTTGATAAACTTTGAAGTTCTTGAAAGCAGCAAAGGCTAAGAATATTCTGATTACTTCAAGCCTTGCTACTGGTGCATAGGTCTCATCATAGTCTATTCCTTCTTCTTGTCTGAAACTTTAAGCCACCAGTCTTGCTTTATTCCTAACAACAGTACCTTCTTAATTTAGCTTGTTTCTAAATACCAACCGAGTTCCAATAACTACTTGATGAGATGTTCTAGGTACAAGAAACCACACTTCATTTCTTTTAAATTGATTCAACTCTTCTTGCATAGCTTCAATCGAGCTGGGATCCAGAAGAGCTTCTACAATCTTCTTTGGTTCATCCTGAGAAATAAAAGCAGCATTCATATATTCATTTATCATTTGCCTTCTGGTTCTTAATGGAGCTGCTGGCTTTCCAATAACCAAAGATGGAGGATGTGATTTTCTCCAAATAAAGGGGTTTAGAGGGATTTCTTCTTGATTTGATGGTTTTGGATCATGGTCAGGTAAAAAAGTAGTGGGTTCTGGAATGTCAGCTACTGGTTCTGGTACATCTTGTGTCTGAACAACTGGTTCTACCAGAGGAATGTCTGGTTCTGGATTTTGAGCATCTTTGATGCTTGGTTCTGCATCATCTTCACTATCCAGTTCCAGATGAATTCTGTCTAATCTGTTACTCAAATTTGACATGTTAGAAATTCCAGGAGCACTGCTATCTTCATCAAAGATAACATGAATAGATTCTTCAACATTAAGAGTTCTATTATTGAAAATTCTAAATGATTTGCTTACTGCTGAATATCCCAGAAAAATTCCAGCATCTGATTTTGAATCAAATGCAGACAAATAATTTTAACCAGTATTATGCACAAAACATTTGCAACCAAACACATGAAAATATGATACATTAGGCTTACTCCCTTTCCATATCTCATATGGAGTATGATTATTCCTTTTGTTGATCATGGTTCTGTTTTGTGTATAGCACACTTTGTTGATTGCTTCTGCCCAGAAGCGCTGAGAGATATCTGCGTCTGCTAGCATTGTTCTAGCAGCTGCTTTAAGATTTTTTTTTCTCCTCTCAACTACTCCATTTTGTTAAGGCATTCTGGCAGCTGAATATTCATGATGAATACCCTGTTCATCCAAATATAACTCAAGAATTTTGTTAGTAAATTTAGTGCCCCGATCACTTCTGATTTTAATGACAGAAACTGATTTTTCATTTTGAATCTTCTTCAGAACTTAATTAGGACGCTACTGATTTGATCTTTTCTAGCAAGAAAAATTACCCAAGTAAATCTAGAAAAGTCATCAACAACAACAATAGTATATTTCATTCCCCCTAAGCTCATGATAGGGATTGGACCAAACAAGTCCATATGCAATAATTCCAAACTTCTTGACGTTGATTTACTACCGTTATTCTTGAACCTAGATCTTACTTGTTTGCCAAGTTGACATGCAGATTATACATGATTTTTAACGAAATTAATATCAGGCAAACCATCAACAATATTCTGCTTCTTGAGATTATTGATTAGTTAAGGTGATTCAATCTCTTATGCAAGAGCTAATGTTTATCACTAAGAGAGGCAACTAAACATGTAAGAACATTAACTTGATCTTTGTTCCATGATATTTTGTAAGTGTTTCCTTCTCTTTTTTCGGTTAAGACTATAAACTCATTGGCATCTTTAACTGTGCAGGTGTGCTTCTGAAAAGCTACTAAGTATCCATTATCACATAGTTGACTGATACTGATCAAATTGTAGCAGAGATTTTCAACTAAGAGCACATCATTTATAGTGATATTACCATGGATAATCTTACCCTTACCCACGGTTTTACCTTTTGAGTTGTCCCCAAAAGTTATCTTTGGTCCATTAAAACTCATTATTTCAGAAAGTAGACTCTTTTGTCCGGTCATATGTCTGGAACTTCCAGTGTCCAGATACCATGTAGAGCTGCTTATCTTGGCTTTCCTCTCTTGTTCCTGCAAACACAATTTTTAGTAACTGGTACCCAATCTATTTGGGTCCAAGCCTTATCAGTCCTTTAGGAACCCACATTTGTACAATTCTAGGTGATTTTGTACTTCGGGTATCCACAGAAGTGTGTGCAACAGAAGGTCAGTTATTTCTAACAGAATGCATATTAGAGGTGTGTGCAACAGAAGGTCAGTTATTTCTAACAGAATGCATATTAGGATGTTGTTCTTATCGTTTTGTCTGTATCTCTTCTGAACTGGTCTGCAATTATAGTACTGGTAGTTTCTAACCTTCACAGTAGGGATGACAACTTTCCCCATGACTTTGGGGCCCGCGGGGAAAACCCGAAATGGGGATGGGGATCCCCGATTTTTTCGGATTCAGGTTCGGGGATTTTTTTAAATCCCCGATGTAGTTCGGGACGGGTATAGGATTACTATCCCCATCCCTGAAATCCCCGAACCCGGCCCGAAAATATTATCAATAATAAAATAATAATATTATTAGTATTAATAATATAATAATATTATTATTTTCTAAAATATTAATAATAATATTATTATTAATATTGATATTGATATTAATATTGATATTATCTCTAATAATAATAGATAATAATAAGTTTTGGTTTGAGAAAATCTCTCGAATCCGTCATCGTCTTGCCATATTAATATTTTTGAAACGGGGATGGGGGCGGGGATGGGAAGTTGATCCCTGGAGTTTGGGTTTGGGGATTTCTCAAACACGAAAAAGCGGGGTATGGGGATGGGGATGGAATTCGGGGATGGGGATGGGAATGGCAAACCCACCCCCGCCCTGGCCCATTGCCATCCCTACTTCACAGAGGGTTGTCCTCCTAAGTTGAATCTTCTACTGGATCCAGCAATCTGATGGACTCTTCTCTTAGGTTCAACATAACCCTGACCATAATACTTACTTCTGTTCGTCTTGTCTACAAACTTTCTAATTTGAACAGTTGGTACTTCTGGTTCATGTACCACACTGATTTAACAAAATGAATGAATTTCCCTTTTCTCATATCCAGTTTTGGCTTTGTACTTGTTTCAGAAGTGCTTTCATCATTACTGAATCCGAGACCACTCCTGTCTCCAGATTGCTTCTGTAATTCTTGCATCTTCTCTAATGAAACAGAAGACTTGTTCCATGCATTTACCAGAACCGATAGATTCTGATTTTCAGATCTAATCATCTAGTAATCTGCATTTACTCTTTCATTCTCAGTTCTTAATTTGCTTATCTCAACTTTCAGATCACTACAGCTGTTATCTTGCAAGCAAGTGAACTTACTGATTTGATCTTTCGGGTTTTGATTTTCAATTTTAACCTCCTCGAATGATTGAGAAAGTCTTGAGTACTCTTCAACCATGTCATGCAGTGCTTTAACCAAATCATTTCGTGTAAGTTCATCAAAATTGAAATCAAACACCTCTCCAGATGTCGAGGCTGATTCAGTTTTTGCCATGAGACATTTGACTTCTTCTTCATCACTATCACTGGAATGGTTATTTGAGTCGGAAGACTCAGAGCCAGAATCCGCCCACGTTGATTTACTTTCCTCAGCAATCATTGCTTTGTGGTTTCTTATGGACTTCTTATCATTCTGCTTGTACTCCTTCTTCTGCTGGTTATCCTTCTTAGGTTTCGGGCAATCAGAAATAAAATGTCCGATTTTTCCACAGTTTAAGCATGCCATATCACCAGGTGGTGATTCCTTATTGAAGTTCCGTTTAGGGCTTTGGTGTGCTCGGTGATCCTTCTTCATGAATCTCGAAAATTTCTTCACGAATGAGGATATTGCATCATTGCTGATTTGTTCAGCAGTCTTGTCAGATGTGCTTTCAATTGCAGAAGCAAGTGAAATATTTGAAACAACTGCATCAGTAGCAGTAGCAGTAGCTGTAGCTGCAAGAGCTTTGGTAGATGGATTCGACAAGAGCTCTTCTCCGCTTCTTACTTCAAGTTCAAACTCATAAGCTTTCAAGTCTGAAAACAAGTTATGTAGTTCCAACTTGTTCAGATCTTTTGAGACTCTCATCGTCATTGTCTTGACGTCCCATTCTCTGGTAAAATCTCTCATCACTTTGAGTGCTACTTCACTATTGCCATATTCCTTTCCCGGAGCTGCTAGCTCATTTACTAAGCTGCTGAAACGTTCATCAAACTCGCTCAAAGTTTCTTCAGCTTTCATCTTGAGATTTTAAAACTTTTGCATTGCCACAGACATCTTGTTTTCTTTTGTCTGTTCATTTCCTTCACAAATCTGGATAAGTTTCTCCCAGATCTCTTTGGCTGTAGGACACATCTTGATTTTGTTGTAGGTGTTTTTGTCAAAAGTTTTGTAGAGAATATCCTTCGCAACATTGTCTAGATTTGCTTTTTTTTGTCCTCGCCTGTCCATTCATTTTTATGCTTCTCAAGCATTTGTGGTGAATAAACGCGTTCCTTTGTTGGACGATTTTGCAAAGGGTGCTAGAATCCTGTTAGAGATTATAGCTAATCTTGTTCGAATGTATATCCAACAGATCACGAAAATTAGTGCGGAAACAATCTGATGGTATGGGATGAAAATCATAAAACAGTAGGCAGTAGACAGTGGTTGTTTCTGAAAGTTCGAAGATGTAATCTTTTATGTCTTCCTTTCTTCTGTTTCCAGAAGGTATCACTAAAATACTTTGGCTTTTACAGTACAACTCTTGTACACACCCACTTTAGTAGGACTTACCCTTAGCCTACTGAAAATCTTATTTTTACAACACAGTATAACGAATACAACAAAGTTCTGGAAAAGACTCTTTTCCAGATTACAGACTCTTCTCAACAAGATATAGTAAAGTGTATAGCTTGTGAAGAGATAATGAAACAGCAGCACAATATGATCTCAGAAGATCAGATAATTGCTTATAACGAGTGTGCTGCTTTTCAATACGTTTGAGCTTGAGGATTACGAGTAGTTCTTTGATTTGCTCAAAAGTAATGTAGGATAGATAATGTATTGCTTGATAATGAACGTTGTTCCATAAAGGGTTGAACCTTATATATATAGAAAGCTTTGCATCCAACGTCTATAATAAAAAACGACTTCTTTGACTTCTGAGTAGAATCCGCTTTATCACCTAAAAAGGGTCCTGCAGAAAGTTTCAGAATAATCAGTCTTTGTTTCATACCAAAACTAGTAAGAAGCGTTAAATGTCTTTGTCCAGTATTAATGGTGCAATTAATACTAGTACTAGGTAAAGTAACGGTAACATTTAAGACTTGTAACGATCAAACAAATGACGTTAAGTTTCGCTTCTGTTTAAGCTAGGTTGTGCTTCTGCTTTTTATAAGTCGATAAGTACTCACAAAGTACTGCTTCTGTTTAAGCGATACGATAGCTTCTGCTTATTATACTGTCTTCTGATTTAGCTATCATGGTCTACTGATTTTGACTCTCATCACTACAATTAAATTAAGTCTAACATACTTTATTTTCAATTGATTATTGTAGAATTAATGACAATAATAATTTTTAAATAAAAGAAAAATGTAATTTAAGGCATATAAATGTTTTAAGATAAAATATTTAAATGTAATAAAAATATCTACTTAAAATAAAATATTGGATTAGCCGATGCTCAAGAAAAGAAATAAGAAAAGTTTCATCGATTAGTGTTAGGTGAAATAAAAAAAACTTAAATTGTGATTGTTAAATAGATTGTCTACATGGCTCTCATTATGTTATTGTTATTATTATTTTTTTTTTATAGAAATGCCGGTAATTTTTTTTTTGCCAGTTACTTTTTTATTTCATATTTTGTAAGATTTATAATTCAAAATTTTAATTATTATGAATTGGTCTTTATTATGAAATTTCATTTATTAATAAACTAAATTTGAATATTATTATAAAGGTTATGAAAATTTAAAAGTCCAAGTAATGTAAAACTAAAAAATGAACATATTTATCTTTCATATTATCAAATTATAATGAAGATACATGTTAATTAAAACAATGAACTTATAGCATATATCCAAAAACAGCTCTATACTGTGGATAAAATGACATATATATGTAAGATAAACAACATAAATATTTTCTATACGTTGATTTATTTATTTGTACTTTTTTATATTAATCGTCAAACGAAAATTATATAGGAGAAATATTAAAAAATATCATCATTAGTTATACGAAATAAAAAGAGAAATAAGTGTAATAAACTAAATTAATTGTTTAATTCGTATTAAAATTTTATATGTATTGTTATAGTTATAATTAAAGATGTTAAAATAAAAAATAATAATAATTTTAAATCTTAGTAATTTATATTTTTTGCAAAAATATATATGTTAGACTTAATTTAATTGTGGTGATGAGAGTCAAAACCAGTAGGCAGTGATAGCTAAATCAGAAGACAGTATAATAAGCAGAAGCTATCGTATCGCTTAAACAGAAGCAGGACTTTTCGAGTACTTAACGGCTTATAAAAAGCAGAATTAGAACTTAAAAAAACAGAAGCAGGACTCAGCGTCTTTTGTTTCATCGTTACAAGTCTTAAATGTTATCGCTACTTTACCTAGTACTAGTATTAATTGCACCATTAATGCTGTACAAAGATATTTAACGCTCCTTACTAGTTTTGGTATGAAACAAAGACTGATTATTATGAAGCTTTCTGCAGGACCCTTTTTAAGTGATAAAGCTGATTCTACTCAGAGGTCGAAGAAGTCTTTTTTTATTATAGACGTTGGATTCAAAGCTTTCTACATATATATAAGGTTCAACCCTATATAGAGAACAACGATCATTATTATCAAGCAACACATTATCTATCAAACGTTATTTTTGAGCAATCAAAGAACTACTCGCAATCCTCAAGCTTAAACGTACTGAAAAGCAGCACACTCGTTATAGCAATTATCTGATCTTATGTGATCATATTGTGCTGTTGTTTCGTAATCTCTTCACAAGCTATACAAATTACTACATCTTGTTGAGAAGAGTCAGTAATCTGGAAAAGAGTCTTTTCCAGAAATTTTTTGTATTTGTTACATTGTGTTATGGAACTAAGAGTTTCAGTAGGCTAAGGGTAAGTCCTACTGAAGTGGGTGTGTACAAGAGTTGTACTGTAAAAACTAAAGTCTTTTAGTGATACCTTCTGGAAATCGAAGAAGGGGAGACGTAGAAGATTTCTTCTTTGAACTTCCAGAAATAACCACTGTCTAGTGCCTACTGTTCTACAGTTTTCACCCCAAACCATCATATCTTTTCCGCACTACTTATTGTGATCTGCTGGATTTATACTTGAACAAGATAATCTATAATCTTTAACAGGATTCTAGCACCTTTGCAAAAACGTCAAAGAAAAGAAATAGTTTATTCCCCCCCCTTTCCCTCTAAACTCTAAGTCGATCCCCAACAAGTGGTATCCGAGCAGATTTTCTTATTATGAAAATTTACAACAGAAATGGCACATTTCAGCAAGGTCCTTATATTCTCAAAAGAAGATTTCGATGATTGGAAGATCAGGATGCAAGCTCATCTAGCAACTCAAGACGATGACATGTGGTTTGTCATTACTAATGGTCCCTTAAAGATTCTAAAGCCTAATACAGCTATTGATGTTACTGAAGGTGCACCACAGATGCTTGAAAAGCGAAGAAGTGAATGGACAAGAGAGGACAAGAAGAAAGCAAATTTAGACAATGTTGCGAAGGATATTTTCTACAAACACTTGACAAAAACACCTTCAGTAAAATCAAGATGTGTCCTACTACCTAGCATCATTGCTTAACTGATCAGCAGATTTCTCAACTGAACTAGTTGGTTCAATTCTGACAGTAGCTAGAGCAGTTGTGGCTGCTGGTGTGGATGTTTCTCCTTCTCTGGTTTGCACTTCGAACTCATAAGCTTTAAGATCAGCAAATAGATCATGAAGTTCAATCTGGTTCAGGTCTTTGCATTCTCTCATTGCCATAGTTTTGACATCCCATTCTTTGGGAAGACCTCTCATTACCTTCAGTGCAACTTCTTTGTTTGTATACACTTTTCCAAGTGCATTTAACTCATTGATGATACTGCTTACTCTTTCATCATACTCGTGCATTGATTCTCCTGCCTTCATTTTGATATTATCAAACTTCTGAACTGCAACTGAAAGTTTATTCTCCTTGGTTTGATCATTTCCTTCACAAAGCTGGATCAGCTTTTCCCAAATTTCTTTGGCTGTCTTACACATCTTTATTTTGCTGAAAGTTATTTTGTCCAACGTCTTGTACAGAATGTCTTTAGCCACATTATCAAGATTGGCTTTTCTTTTATCTTCAGTTGTCCATTCTTCTCTAGGCTTTTCTATTCTTTGTGGTTCCCCTTCTGTTATGACAACTGTTGTATTAGTTTTCAGAATCTTCATGGGTCCGTCAGTTATGACATACCACATGTCATCATTTTGTGCAGCTAAATGAGCCTGCATTCTGATTTTTCAATCATCAAATTCTTCTCTGGAGAACATAGGGATTTTGTTGAACGAAGTCATGCTAGCGAGTTTATTGATCAAAAGTATTCAAGAACAAGATTCAACTGCTCTGATACCACTTGATAGGATCGATTAACGTATCAAGAGTGTTTAGAAGGGGGGTTGAATAAACTCTCACAATTAAAATGAATCTTTTCGAATTTTGAATTCAGTTTGGTGACAAACTGATTCTCGGAATCTTGTTGGTCAATGACAATCAGTTAAACTAAGAGTAGTTGCGGAAAATAACTGACTAAAAGATAGAATACAAAACTGAAATAAAGTGCGCAAGGATTGTTTCTGGATGTTCGGAGATTTCAATCACTCTTACGTCACCCCTTCTATCTCAAGGATAGGATTTCCACTAAAAGACTTTGATCGAATACAAGACTTGTACTGACCCACTTAAGTTTGGACTTAACACTGCCAAAACTAAAACTCTTAGCATACAACAGCTTTTATCAATTCGTGACTGATCTTAGCATAACTGATATTTTCTTGAATGAATTACAAAGTGCTAACACGCTCAAAGTGTAGCTTTAGATGCTACTTATATGTCTGATATACGTGAGCTGTGAATTGTGATTTTGGCAGCGTAACAGCCAGTGCAGAACCCGTAACTTGGACTGCGTACAAGCCATGCATAATTTCTCGTATTTAAATTAAAATGATTTTTATTGCATGAGTATTTAAAGTCTTTTCTTTAAATTTATTTCTTTTACGTATTAGTTTAATTGTCCCCCTTTTCAGTTAAATAAGTGAGGCCGGACTGGAATACACAATGTGTTCCACGTCTCTATGCTGAGGAAGTATATGGCACATCCTTCGCATGTCCTGAACGCTGAGCCGTTGCAGCTTACTCCACACCTGTCTTATGAGGAGAGACCAGTGCAGATCTTAGACAGGCAGGAAAAGAAGCTTCAGAACAAAATTGTACAGCGAGTCAAAGTCAAATGGCTTAACCATTCAGAGGAGGAAGCTACGTGGGAATCTGAGCCAGAGATGAGGAGCCGGTACCCAGAGCTATTCGGTGAGTTTTAATTTCGAGGACGAAATTTCTTTTAAGGAGGGAAGGATTGTAGAACCCGTAACTTGGACTGCGTACAAGCCATGCATAATTTCTAGTATTTAAATTAAAATGATTTTTATTGCATGAGTATTTAAAGTCTTTTCTTTAAATTTATTTATTTTACGTAGTAGTTTAATTGTCACCCTTTTCAGTTAAATAAGTGAGGCCGGACTGGAATACACAATGTGTTCCACGTCTCTATGCTGAGGAAGTATATGGCAAATCCTTGACAGAGTTGGGACGCTAGCTTATCGTGTTGCTCTTCCGCCGAATCTGGCCGGAATACACAATGTGTTCCACGTCTCTATGCTGAGGAAGTATATGGCAAATCCTTCGCATGTCCTGAACTTTGAGCCGTTGCAGCTTACTCCAAACCTGTCTTATGAGGAGAGACCAGTGCAGATCTTAGACAGGCAGGAAAAGAAGCTTCAGAACAAAATTGTACAGCGAGTCAAAGTCAAATGGCTTAACCATTCAGAGGAGGAAGCTACGTGGGAATCTGAGCCAGAGATGAGGAGCCGGTACCCAGAGCTATTCGGTGAGTTTTAATTTCGAGGACGAAATTTCTTTTAAGGAGGGAAGGATTGTAGAACCCGTAACTTGGACTGCGTACAAGCCATGCATAATTTCTAGTATTTAAATTAAAATGATTTTTATTGCATGAGTATTTAAAGTCTTTTCTTTAAATTTATTTATTTTACGTAGTAGTTTAATTGTCACCCTTTTCAGTTAAATAAGTGAGGCCGGACTGGAGATGAAGTATTGAGATAAGTTAATAAAGACTTATTTAAGAAGTGGTAATTTAGCATGTTAGTAAATATAATTTAAAAAGTTGGCATGCATGCAAGTTATTAAATTTCTTTGGTATTTTATTAAATTCTTTTAAAGCATAAAATGCATGTTTATTTTATTCATTTGTGTTTAATTATTTTCATAAATTTTAGGCATAATTATTGCATGATAGGGATTTATTTCATGAATTTTATCAGTTCATGCATTAGGATTTCTAGATGCATTTCACGCTCGAACGAGGATCGGAGACTGGAGAATTTTTAGGAAAATTATTTTTATTACACGATTAATTTTTATTAATTAATATAAGATGTTTTGAAGGTATTTTTCAAGAATTGGGATTTATTGGTATTTTTACCCGCAGGGTTTTAATTTTTAACGGTACGCAAATTTTAGCGAATCGGGGAACTTTTTGAAGGTTCGGCTATTATTTTCAAAAACTTTTCAACACGAAATATTTTTCGGGAGTGTGTTTGGATTTAATGGGCCTATTTTTAAGCTTATTGGACTTAAAACTCATTTTATTTTAATTAAGGCTCATTAGTACACATTTTAATTAACCTAAACTACAATTAAACTAAACCTAAAACTACCCTACCTATTAAATCAACCGACACCCTCACTCTCACCAACCGACACCCCACAATTTCAGAACCCCTCTCCTCGACTTCCACAACAGAAAATTCAAGAAAACCATCGGCCATTTCAATTCTTGCGACGGATAATTCTCCTGGCGCTCGTTCTTCGATCTCATCGCTTCTATAACGTCTAAGGCACGCATTGTATCTATTTTTTTCTGCATCTCGCATGTTATTTATGCTGTTGAATGCATGATGCATGAAAACTCTAGATCTAGCAACAAGGATTGCAAAGCTTTCGATTTTCCTTCATGTTTCTTTCAATTTTTTTAAACGTTGCTCACGTCTTCCTGTTACTGGACAAGGGGCTGCTGTGATGTGTGTTTAAGAGGCTGATAATGGTGTCAAGATTTGTTTGTGGGAGCAACACCTATCGTGGTTGCTGTGAGGGGAAAGATCGAGGGTAGCGGGTGGGGGCTCGTGGGTGCTGGTGGGGGCTGTGGCTCGCGTGGGGTGGGATGGGCGGTGCAGAGGCTAAACCGGGACTTGGACCAGACGCTGGTGTGTCTGAGTCACGACCGAGGGAGGCCCAACTACCGCTGGCATCACCTGAAGCGCAGACCGCATGTAATCAAGAAGAGAAGCTCGGGTAGGGTGTTGGCGAGTGCTATCGATCGTGGCTGTCGTGTAGGCTTGCATGGGAGGTTAGCCGTGGTTCCTTTGGGTCCAGTAGAGTCCTAGGGTGGTCTAGGAGAGGTGCGTCAAGAGCTGGTTCGCTTGGTTGTGGACTTGGAGAGAAACCGTGGGGAGGCGTTGAGCTTGGGTTCGAGTGGGGCTATGGTGAATGGTGCAGCAGCTGTCGGGTCTTGGTCGAGGGGTTTAGGTGTCTAATCTTGATGAATTTAAGGCATTATAGATGTTTATTAAGTGTGGAGAAAAGTTGGGAAAAGTTTGGTTGAGTTTCGATTCGATTCGGGTTAAAATCGGGACCCCGGTACAAGTTTTAAAATGATTCGGTTAAGTTATGAAATAGGCTCGAGTTTACGTCTAAGAATGCTTTTAAATATGTTTTGGGACATTTTAAGGAGTTTGGTAAGATTCGGGTCAAAATAATGAGTTTTGGATTTATCCGGGATTTAATCCCCATACGAAACGTTAATTAAAGAATTAATTGAAACACATAGATTTAAGCTTAATAAAATTATGTAAAATTATATTTAAGCTCAGATAATTATTAGAAGTCTAAGCTTTTAATTATGGAGTTTTATGCTAAGGTTTGATTTAATTCAGGATTAAAACGCATTAATATTTTATATTTAAATATTAATTTAAAATTCATCGATTTAAGCCAAATAAAAATATGAGAAAATTTATGTAGACTTAAATAATTATCTGGGACATGTTAGAGTCAATGAAATTAAGCAAATATCAAAAATGTGAAACTTTACGTCTAGGGGTGAAAAGATAATTTTCGAATTTCCAAGGGAAAAATTGTCATTTTTCACCCTGGGTGAGATTTTGGACCTGTAGCGCCCTGAGCACAAATCATGATATTTTTAAATGTTCATGCATCATGTTTACGATTTTTTTTCGCTATTATAATAATTATGGTGCATGCTTGGTTTAAAGGAATTAAGAGAGAAAAAGTAAGAAAGTGAAGAGCACTCCGTCTCCTCTGCGCCGCGTCGTTATTTCGTTTGTTTTCTGTCAAAACAAACCAAGGCATGTTTATATCTTCTTTCACTCTTCAATCAAGCCATATAGGTATTTTTAAATATCACAAGTACACGATTTTAATGCAAGAAAATCAAAATTGTTCATATTCAATTATGTTATTTAATTATATTACGTGCAAAATATTCATTTTTGAGATTTATGCGATATTGCTTGTGGTCACTTTACTATCATGGGATTATTGCTTCACCCGGTCGCCAGTTACCGGTCATGGGATTATTACTTCACCCGGTCGCCAGTTACCGGTCATGGGATTATTATTTCACCCGGTCGTCAGTTACCGGTCAGTTCAGTTCAGTTCAGTTCAGGGGCCACTTGCGTAGACCATAATCTCACCAAGAAAATTTTTACAAGTTATTTCACTACAGGGCTCCAAGGAGCAAACATTTTCACTATGATTTTCAGTTCAGTTATGCACGTATTATAATTAATCATGACACGATATTTTACGTTATGCCTCACGACACGATATTTTCACTTGCATGCAATTTTATTATTTATTTACTCGTTATTTACAATATATGCATGCTGAGTCTTTAGACTCACTAGACTTGATTGTTGTAGGTACCGATGATGCAGGGACCGAAGGCGGGGACCAGTGAGCTAGCTTGGGTCGGCAGTAGTGGAACCCGATGACCTCATGTTTTTAGCATTTACTATTTTGACTCAAACAAATTTCTTCGTTGTTGAATTTTTTTAAATTATTATCTTGCAAACAAACATTTACTTCCGCTGCTATTTTGAATGGTTAAAATTTTATCAGTTATTTATTTATGAATGAGACATTTTAATTAAATAAAAAGAAAAATTTTAAATTTTCTGCAAATTTTCAAGTACGTATTTAGATGCCTCTACAGCAAGCTTCAATAATGCGTTGATTGTTCTTGTTCTCAGCTGCTTGTTCACTTATTTATATGCTTCCTTTCCAACGGTAATTTGAGATGAATTTGAATCTTTGTATCCGTTGATTTTTTTTTACTTGATTATTCCTTGGATATTGTTTCCTTCATTTATTGTGATGCGACGTCTTAACTACTTTCGCCGAAATGGGTTGTTCTAAGTTGTATTGATTTAAGTGCGGCATTGCAATCTTCTATGTCTCTTTTTCGGTTGATCGTTCTTTCCCGAGACATGTTCGGTTGAAGGAAGCATACGGCTGAATATATAAACTGATCGGTTTCCAACTGATCAGTCAGCTGTCTTCGAGAATTCAATTAAGTTCAACTGATCCGTTTCCAACTGATCAGTTGGTTTTCTTCGAAAGCTCAGTTCAGCTGGGTTTGGTTGCCTTAGATAATATGGGCGATACTCTTCAGTTAGGCAAGCTGTATAGATCGAATATTTGATCAGTTAGTTCCAATAAATAATCGGTTTGTCAAACATCCGAAATTAAATTTCCAACACAATCGCATTATATTGCTAGTAAACGAATTCTGAAATATTTAAAGGGTACTCATAATGTCGGTCTATGGTATTCCAATGATTCTTCTTTCAATCTTATTGGATATTCAGATGCTGACTATGCATGTTGTAAACTGGATAGAAATAGCACTAGTGGTTTTTGTCAATTTTTTGGTGATAGGTTGATCTCTCGTTTAGTAAAAAGCAGACTTCCATAGCCACGTCTACTGCAGAAGCAGAATATATTGCTGCTGGAAGTTGCTGCTCTCAATTTCTTTGGATGCAACAACAATTTAAGGAATATGGAGTTCAAGCCTCTGAATCACCTATATTTTGTGACAATACCAGTGCTATAGCTATTACACACAATCCAGTACTTCATTCCAGAACGAAGCACATTGACATCAGACATCATTTTATTAGAGATCATGTGCAGAAGAAGGACATCCGTCTGGAATATGTCTCTACTGATCAACAAGCAGCAAATATCTTTACAAAACCTCTGCTTGAGAATAAGTTTTCTTATTTTCGTAACGTTCTTGGTTTAATTGATTTGTCTTAACTACTGATTACTATCTTCTGTTTTTTATGCAATATGTAGAAACATTAGATAACAAGAAATATAACAAAATGATATGATTCATTCATAAAATCAGATGCGTTACAATAGATAAGCTATTGCAATTGTTGTTATCAGCAGTACTGAGATTTATAGTAGAAACCCTAAATAGAACCTACTGGAATTACCCCTCCTCTCCTTGCATGATCGTGGTTGTTGAACGAGATGATTCCGCAGCTTAAATCTAATTATATAGAATAATCTAACTGATTATTCAGATTACAGATCCAAGAGTTTGTTCCGAGTCTTCATCTTTTGGAAAACGATGTCTTCAAACATCTTCTTACGAGACACCAGAAGTTGTCTTTGGAACTCCCCTGCTGTATTCGACTCCGGAGAAGACTTTGATAGAATGCTTGCACTATCCATTTGCTTTATGTTCAATATGACTTAAATTGTGTGTTCGTAGGTATTTATATTTGCCCTCGAGGAAGTTGAAGAGTCACATAACTATTCACCTATTGCACGAATATCAAGAGTCATCTGTCATTTCCTCCGATCTCGAATCTTCGCTTTTAATATTTATTTATTATTTGCATTAATTTAGGGAGAATATTTTTATTGTCTGATATTTCCGTGCCATATAAAAAACAGAAGGAGATGTGTCTTTTTCGATAAAACAATGTGTCTACTAGTTTTTATCAAAGTGCTGGATATATTTCAGTACTTTATGACTTCTAGTAGATATTATCATAAAACGACAAATCATCTTCTGATTTCTTTTAGTAACCATTTTGGACAGTCCGCTTTTCATTGATTTTCCAAAATTTTGAAATTATTGGCTTACCTGACACCCACTGTTCCTACTGAAATGGATGTGTACAAGAGTTGTAATGTAAAAACAAAAGTCTTTTAGTGATACCTTCTGGAAAAAGAAGAAGGGGAGACGTAGAAGATTTCATTTTCGAACTTCCAGAAACAACCACTATCTACTGTCTACTGTTCTACTGTTTTCACCTTAAACCATCAGATAGTTTCCGCATTACTTATTGTGATCTGCTGGATTTATACTTGAACAAGATAATCTTTAATCTCTAATAGGATTCTAGCACCTTTGCAAAAACATCAACGAAAAGAAAGAGTTTATCACCCCCCTCTAAACTCTAAGTCGATCCCCAACAATATATTAATAGTTATTCAAATATTTAACATGTGTTAAATTATATCATTGATAATTTCGAAAGACATCCTAAATACTTATTTTTAATTATAGATCAATCTTTTGTCCAAAATATGTTTGTTTTTATTATTTAAAAATATATTTTTCAATTTTAACTACCCACCACATCAAAAGTACAAAAATTACAATTAAACATTTTGAAAACTCAAAACCACTACTATCTCCATCTCAATTATATAAATCATTTTTTTGTCTAAATTATATAGACTTGCACCAATTTAGTAATATTTTTTCTATTCTTTTACTAATATAAACTTATTACCTACGTTATGAAAAACATGAAACTATTTTTTAAATGAATTAAATAGAGATAAAATATGAATTTTTAATAAAATTTCTTTTTTTATTTGTAAGGAAAAAAGGACTATATGATCAAAATGAAGAGAATATATCGTATTATATTATTTATTTATTATTTGCCTCTCTTCCATTATCAATAGCATTGCAAAAATATATATATATAGAGATTTTAGAAGAAAATGAAATATACATGTTGTCTCAACGGTTGAAAATTGTTAAGATCGAAAATGTATTTAGATGAGGTGAATAAGCACTGTTCAAAATTTTTAAAACAGCAACAGTATCTTCTTGAAATGTTCAAAAATGATCCCAACACCGAGAGATTATGTCGAGTTCAATTTTTAAACCGAGCGAAAGTCACTCAAGATTCATGAGTAACCATCGAAAATAATTATATTGTTTTTTCTTATTTCTTAAATTTTTGCGTATACGATAAAATATGAATTGAGTTGAAACTCTTAGTAATCACTTTACGCTTTTAAATGTATAATAACTTTGTGTTGGAACTCTTAGTAATCACTTTACGCTTTTAAATATTTTAGAATCATCGGTTCACCCAACCACTCAGTAAATCAAAAAACCCAAAGGTTGCTGATATAAAGATACAGTATGCTTGAGTAGCACGAGGTTGATCCTTGAATGATAATAGAGATTTCTGATGAGTGCATGCTTGAATGAGCGATAAAGGATGAAACTTTAAGTGCGCTCAAGATCTTCAGACATGCAAGCTTAGCGATGTGGCAATATAACGGTTGACAAGCTTGTATGTCGCAGAGTGCAAAAGTCAATGATCTCTGCTTGCATTTTTCAACTCTTCATTTTTACAATCTATCAGTCCAACGTTCGACAAAGGATATGTAACGTAAACCCTGCGAAAACATTTAATGTTATCTTTGTTTGTGCAACTTTGAATCACGCTCCTCTGAAGAGTTGATGCTAGATATCCTTTTTATAGTAACTGTTAGCTCCATCAAAACTTGTAGGATAATTGAATAATCTTTCTATTTTGGGATAGTGACATAAATGAAGATCTTTATCGGGACTGAAGCAAGATATGATTGGCTTGTAGCGGTACAAAACCATTGAATGTCCTGAGCCGGTCAGAGAATGTTCTTCATTAAGTGTTCAATAAATAGCTCCTTAAATGAAGTGGTTGAAGTCTTTAAGTAGTCGGCGGGAAGAGGTTGCTTTCTCAATTGACATGTAAGGATGTGGTCCATCGATTTCGGAAGCTAGGACATCAACTGCCTTGTCAAAAGCAACAGAAGAAACAGGAATTTCTTCGCTGGGGACTTTTTGTGCCTCAAGATCAGTCGATGGATCCTCATGAATAAAAGAGACTATAGGCAAGGAAGCAACAATTTCATTGTCATCCTTAGGTACACCGGGCGAAGATACTGAAGTTTCTTGGGGAATACCCTGAGCGGGATCAACAACAGATTCAGACTTGGGAGGAGAAGAAATCCCCATGTGGGTTGTTCCCTGATCAAAGTTAAAAAGAGATTTGACAACTTCTTCGCAGAAATCAAAGGTACTTCTGATAGATCGATATGCGCTGAGAGAGGAGGCACAACTAGTTCAGACTCTTGAATGGGTGTGTCTTCCACATGAATCTCTTGTTGAGAGTCCTTGTAGCCGGGTGCATTTTGTGCAGTGACCGTCTCAGTGACTGGATCACCTTTTGCCATATTGATTTCAACGGTTGGTAGGATGTTGTCCGCATCACTAGTCATAATGCTATCCACCAAAACTTATGAAATAGAAGAAGTGGTGAGCACGGTAGTAGATGAAGTTGGTGGTACCTGAGTGGTAGAGAGATCTGCGATTTACTCAGGGGCCAGCATTTCATCAAGATTCAATTCACTGTCAAACTTGCCCTTTTCGCCAATCGGAGGCAATTGAAGTTCCTACCGCTTAAGGGTGATAATCTGCGAGAGTGATTGAGTATCTAGTTCAGTTGAGAGATGACAGACGAATCATCCCTTGCTGTTGGAGTGGTGGGAACAAAGTGGTTCCTCTTGAGTTGGATAAGTGCTCGGAGAACACTTTCCTTCAGCAGTAATTCAAGAAAATCTCGTCGGAGCAGAGCAGTTGGAATGTCAGAGGCTTCTGTCCACTCCATCATTGAAAGCTCAAGTTTGGAAACTGCTTTGAATTTTCCGTTTTGAATAAGGGAGTCAAATGTTGTGAGCGTGCAGACTTCAACACATGTATCAAACAGCTTCATTTTCGTTTGGAAAATCTCATTGACCTGTTCTCTTTTCAGCACAATGGCAGTATCCACATTCTTTTGTTTGGGTGGGTCTTCGACCAAAAATTTCTTCCCCTTATCTGTAGGATGAAGGAGAGGGACACTAGAGAAAGAAGATGTGATTTTTTGTTCGGCAATTTGAATCCTCTTGAGACTTCTCACTTTGAGTGTAGGAATTGGAGTAGGGATCAACGGTGAAGAGAGATGCTTGATCAACTTGATTTTCTCAGTTTTAGGCTTCTCTGACCGTTTCTTCTTAAATACTTGAGAGACTGGGACGTTATCTCGAGAATCTTCATTAGAGCTGGATTTCAGAACCAGCTTTCACTCTGTTACCTTGGGAGGCACATATGTCTTCTTTTTCTTAATAAACTCGATCTCAGTCTCTGTTTTGACAGAGACAATCTCCTCATCAGTTGGAAGATTTTTCTTTTTGAAATTTTCAACTGTTGTCCAATTGAACAACTTAGTTTTTCCAACCTCAATCAGGTCCACTGGTTGAACTCTTTCATGTAGCAGTAGATAACAGATTTGAACCGCAAAGCCTTGAGACTGGTTCTCTTTCTTTACCATAGCAACCAATGTTTTGAACAGGACATCAGACCAGTTGATGTCAAGATTTGAAGTGATTGTTGCCATGATTAAAAAAAAATTTCATGGTGATTTTATTATACACCAGCCTTAGTGAGAATCCCTTTCGCCACTATATCAGCCAACAGTCTGAATTCGATCTTCAGATCTCTTTTTTGGCAGGTTAGAGAAGAAATATGAAAGTTAGAAAACATCTTCTGGGTAATCCGAATGTTCTTTCCTTGAACATTTCAGAAGATTTCACCATTTTTCATGTAGGCAGAATCGAAGAACTCCTTCAAAAAGTTTCAGAATAGTGCTCGCTACAACCCAAAAATGATCTCAGGCCGGAGGTGGCAAGAATTTGAAAAATGGCTTGCGTAGGTTTATTAGTCATGGCAAGCATAGAGGCAAAGTTTACAGCAATGATATTGTGTGCAATAGAAGCAGCCATTGATGAGATGAATGAAGAATGTTTGACCAACACAATCTGCAAAACAACCTTGAAAAGCAAAAATCGCAAAATAATAGCGTGCTAAAATGTTGAATGCTTGCAATGGAACAAAAATGATAATGTAAAGTTGATATGAGTATATCTGGTTCGGGGAAGCACATATCAGTCCACGTGGCGGACTGTCAGTGGATGAGTTTTTAAAATTTAAAAAATCTCAGATGGTAGTTGTGATAACCTTGTCCCACATCTGAAAAATCCAATATTTAAAATGAGTTTATAATGGCTTACAATGGACTTCTATAGCAACTTGAGTTAATCAGTTTCGTAAAGAGAGGACGAATACGAAGTAGTTGCTATAGGGGCCTATTGTGCAGTCATGCAGGCGCGGGCCCGGGCTTGGGGCGTGACAGTAGTATTATGAGTAATTTTAAATTTTAAAGAGAGGACCGTCACGTCATATAAGAGCAGTCAATAAGTTGAGTGATTTTTACGCAATTACTTTGGGTAACGTGCCCAAAACAAAAAATAAAAACGAACCTTTTAACTTTATTGTTATTATGTCGTTGAAGTCATGTAATAAATATGGGTAGTCCACTTTTCAACGGCAGCCGTTAGAAACGTGTTCTTTTCGACCCATTAATTTGTTGACTTAACCAATATTCCCCCCTAAATATATGCATATTACAAGGTTAAATGAACTTAGCCTTGGAGAATGAGCAGTCGGCGGTTGACAGAGGTCTCTTCGCATTCTCCTGTCAATCTAATACTCTTCATAATGATTGCGACTTTTCATATGATCTGAGTCTATAAATGGGAGCAAACAAGTTAGATATGAACTCTCTAAAAGCTTTTTAGAGACAAATAAAATTAGAGCAAAACAAGAGATGGATAAGGCTAGAAGTTCTTTAGAACCGGATCTAGCAGTTTTTCAGAACCAGATCTAGCAGAAGAGTTCCAGCGGTCCATAATGGCAAACCGCAAGATGAAGCATGAGGACAGTGTTATAGAGAACACACTGTCAACTTGATCCAAGCTCCAGGAACTTCAGTTCTATTGGGAGATAGGTCTCCCTTATAGAGGACATGTTGCCAAAAGGAAACTGGTGGAATGGGAGAGGAAATACCAACGGCGTCTCGGCGTCCCCCAAGCTGCAGACATCTTCAGGGGTGAAGGTGTCTACCTTCTGATGCTCTACAAAGAGCAGAAGGTCCTGAGAAGGATTGCTTTTTCAGAAAACTTTCAAAGGTCATGCACAGGCGGACTGGGCACCTGGATGGCTGACTGGAGGGCAGCTATAGATAGGAAAATAAATAGTATAAAATCCCGATTTTAGATTGTTCTTTCTTACTAGGGCTAAGCTACGGAATCATCCCTTTCACCTACCACAATGGGGCAAAGAGATTTTTCATGCAGAATAAGAAGTATTCTAGAAGTTTGTTTTCTCATGTAATATATTCTCATCAAATGTACTACTCACAGAGGCCTGATATGTTGAATAAAAGTTTATTTTGTTTATCACTTGTTTTGTGTTTAAGCTTTCTGTTATTCTATCCAACAATTATTTCTGGAAATAATCAACATAATAATATGTAAAAGGAATCAGGATAGATCAATTAATCCATGAAAATTTTGGAAATAGGAAAACTTAGCGTCCGGTAGAGGCTTTGTGAAGATATCTGTTGCCTGCTAATATGTCAGAGCATATTCAAGGTGAATCTCCTTCTTCATGACATGTTCTTTGATGAAATGATGCCTAATATTAATATTCTTTGTTCGAGAGTGCAATACAAGATTATATGTAATAGCTATTGCATTTGTGTTGTCACAAAATATAGGAGAGCCAACGGTTTGGATTCCATAATCTTTGGGTTGTTGTTGAATCCACAGTAATTGAGCACAACAACTCCCAGCCGCGAAGATATTCTGCTTCAGCGATTTAGGTAGCAATAGAGTTTTTTTCCTTGCGGAACCAAGATATTTGTCTATCGCCCAAGAATTAACATGAATCGCTGGTACTTTTCCGGTTAATTTTACATCCTGCATAATCTGCATCTGAATAACCCACAAGATTAAAATTTGAATCTTTGGGATACCAAAGACCCACATTAATGGCGCCTTTAAGATATTTAAGGATTCGTTTAGCAGTAGTGTAGTATGATTGCATAGGTTTAGTTTGAAATCGCGCACACAAACAAACTGCAAACATGATGTCTGGCCGACTAGCGGTCAGAGATAGTAATGAACCAATCAATCTCCGGTGCATAGTTGTATCCACTGAAATTCCCACTTCGTCTTTGTCAAGTTTGATTGATGAAATCATTAGGGTAGCAACTTTAGAGAAATTTTTCATACCAAAATTCTTTAACATGTCTCTTGAATATTTGGCTTGGTTAATGAAAATGCCAGTTTCTAACTGCTTGACTTGCAGTTCCGAGAAGAATTTTAATTCTCTCATCATGCTCATTTCAAACTGATCCTCATCATCTTGGAGAATCTTTCACACAGTTTAGAGTTAGTTGATCAAAAAATGATATCATCTACATTAATTTGTACAAATAATGAATGATTATCCTTTGAGAATTTAAATAATGTTTTATCAACCGTTCCAATTGAAAAATCATGATCGAGTAAGCCTTTGGTTAAAGTTTCATACCATGCACGTGGTACTTCCTTTAGGCCATACAGTGCTTTATCTAATATATAGACGTGATTAGGATGATTATGAATTAAAAATCCAGGTGGTTGTTCAACATATACTTCCTCATTAAGCAAACCGTTCAAGAATGCTGATTTGACATCCATTTGATATACTTTAAAGTTTTTAAATGCAGCAAATGCTAGAAATATTCTAATGGCTTCTAATCTAGCAACAGGAGCAAATGATTCATCGAAGTCAATACCTTCTTCATGTCTATAGCCTTGTGCTACTAGTCTAGCTTTGTTTCTTACTACTGAACCGTTCTCGGCCATTTTATTTCTAAACACCCATCTAGAACTAATTACATGCATGTTAGCAGGTCGAGGAACTAAATGTCATACTTTACTTCTTTCAAACTGATTTAGTTCTTCCTGCATAGCATCTATCCAATTAGTATCAAATAGTGCTTCATCAATTTTCATAGGTTCTAACTGAGAGAAAAATGCTGCATGAAACGTCTGCTCATTTTAAAATTCTACTGAAACATTTTTTTTAAAAAAAAATTGCAATGTGCTCACCTGAATCATTCACACCTAGTGAGTCTAAAGATTCAACACACCTGTAAATTTAATAGCAAATACATATACATAACATGCAACAGTAAAATTTACTATACTCAACATACATTTCATGATCTTAAAACCGTAAACGTAAACATATCGTAAAAGCATACGTGTCAAACCAGCTCATCATATCATCATATACTTATACATTTACTTGAATTGAATTCAGTTCATTAGTTGTGACTTTCGTGTCACCTCTAATCGTATCAACTCTATTCGATGTATCCATCTACGTATAACTGTGGTACCTGGCGGCTGTTGGACATCAGCGACAGTATAACTCATCCACTGAGCCTAGGCCTCATCATCATCGTATACATATAAACTCACGTCCTTCAAAAAACATCTTCATTATCATCACTTATCAAAATCATGCATATTCGTAATTTTTCTTAAAATCAAGCATGGAACCCTTTTTTCATAAATTCATAAGAAGTCATATACATGGTACATAAACATTTAAAAACATGATAAATTTGTGCTCAGGGCGCTACAAGGATTAAAATTTCGACTTAGGTGCAAAATGACCATTTTGCCCCTGGAAACCCAAAATGACTATTTTACCCCTGTACCTCTAAATTTCGACCCAAAGCTTACCAAACTCCTTAAAACATCTCAAAACATATTTATAAGAATTTTTTAGACGTAAACTCGAGCCCGTTTCAAAACTTAAATGATTTGTTTTAAAACTTGTACCGGGATCTCGGTTTTAACCCGAATCAACCCAAACTTAACCAAATTTCTCCCAACTTGAACCATGACTCAAACCTACATGACCAGCCACTAACCCACTTATTTAAGACCACTTAGTATCTATAAACCATGCCCAAAGGTTGCAGGAAATTTCCAGCGCATGCATAATCGAACCCTAACGCACCAAGCTCGCAAATATTCGATTCTAGGCCCTACCAACTCAAACCAGCCATGAACCAACCCTTCTTAGCCCACCTTAGGACCCTCTCTTGGACCGACCTAACCCAAGCTCACAGCCTCCAGCAAGCTGCCCCAGAGATCTACACGACACAAGCCCAAAATCCAATAATTCGACACTAACTTGCGGCTAGCTCCTTCGGTCTCCCTTCCACCCGAGACCAGCCGTGCACGAGCTACTCCAAGCCGTGTCTCAGACCCATCAAGGCCCCCTACATGTCCCTAGAGCATCCCATGCATCGGCCCCTTCTATTATTTTCCTACCTTGCCAATACGAACTCACTCAAACCCAAGACCGATCGGCCTCCACACTAACCCAGATTCGACATGCTCTCGGCCTCTATTCTTCATAGTCCTTGACGTGAACAGCCTCAAAACACCTAGCCATACCAGCTCTCTTACGCAAAGATCAAGAAAACGTGAGTTACACACAAGATATACTCATGTACGTATCAAAACCTTTGCAAAAACGATGCTATGAGATGGACCAACGAAATTTCATGCAAAAACAAAAACAACAACATATAAACATGGTCTAAATGATGAGAAAGGAGATACATGTCGTGCCTTAACGTTTACGTGCTCGAAAACTTGAAGACTCTTGCGAAGAACGTGCACCGGAGAGGCAGGGAGGAGTTTTTCTTGAAAACCTAGAGAATCTTGGAGGGGCTGCTGTTATTTTCGAAATGTGATGCTGCTGAATATTGGGGGGGGGGGCCGCCAAGAGGGAGTAATTAGGTTTATGGTTGATAAATTAGGTTTAGGTTAAGATAATAACAGACTAATCGGTCTTAATTAAAAATTAAATGGATTAGAAGGGTTTTTAGCCCATTAAGCACTAAAACAAACCCATCAAACCCAATAACATTACTGAATAATATTTTCGTTTAGATACGTTTCAGAAAATATTGCCTGAACCCTCAAAAAGTCATCCGTTTTGCTAAAAATCGCATACCAGCTTAAAATACGGCCCTGCGAGTAAAAATACTTAACCAAGGCCCATTTTCAAAATTATCCCTTAAATACACCTTATATTAAATAATTAAAATTAATTATTCAATAAAAATATTTTTCCTAAATATTTCCGATCTCCGTTCCTCGCTCGAGCGCGAAATGCAGCTTAAAAGGCATTATGCATGAACTTTAATAAACCATGAATTGAAACACATATCCATGCAATAAACATGAATTTAATGCATTAAAATAATTTAATAAAATACATAAGAAATTGATAGCTTGCATGCGTGTGGTTTACGTGGACCTTCAAATTTCGGGACGTTACACTGTATGCATAAATTCATCAATCATTTGCTTTCTAGTTTTAAGAGAAGCAATTGGATTACCGAAGACCAGCTCGAATGGATGATTCTTATTCCACCGGAGAATTTGTCCATATGGATTGGGCTCCATTGGTTGAGCAGTTGCATCTTCTTTTCCACCATTTCCTCCTCTATCTGATTAGTTTATGGCTGGTTTGTTCATCGGTTCATCCACCAGATTGGATTGTTCTTGGACGGTTGGATTTTGTTCGAAAATATGTTCACTCGTTCTTCTCAGATCTATCTCATCATCGCTGCTAGAGTCAAGGTTAGTGACATCTAATTTATTACTTAAATCATGAATATTGTTGCTATTATTATCATAACAAATAGATAATTCATCAAATACAACATGTACGGATTCTTCAACAGTTAGAGTTCTTTGATTGTACACTCTATGATCTTTGCTAACTGCAGAATTTCCCAAAAAGACACCATTATCAGATTTAACATCGAATGCGGTTAAATGTGTCTTGCCATTGATGTGTATAAAACATTTACAACCAAATATGCAAAAATATCCAATCTCGGGCTGCTTTCCGCTCCAGATTTCATATGGAGTCTTTTCATGATTCTTGTTGATCATGGACCGGTTCTGAGTGTAGCAAGTAGTGTTGACAATTTCTGCCCAAAATCTGTGAGAGATCTCAATTATGCTAGCATAGTTCTAGTCGTTTCTCTAAGAGTGTGATTTCTTCTCTCAGGAACTCCATTTTATTGAGACTATCTGGCAGCTGAGAGCTTATGCTTGATGCCATGGTTCTCAAGATAGGATGACAAGAGTTCGTTCAAGAATTCAGTTCCTCTATCACTCCTGATTCTGTCTACCACTGCAGTCTTCTCATTCTGAAGTCTCTCGCAAAGTTTGATAAGCTTGGCAGCGGTTTGATCCTTGGAACTCAATAAAATCACCCATGTGAATCGTGAGAAATCATCAATTACCACTAGGGTATATTTCTTAACCCCTAAGCTCATTACTGGTATAGGTTCAAAAAAATCCATGTGAAGTAGTTCCAAACATCGAACCAATGAGTTCCTTCTTTTGTTCTTGAAAGTTGATCGAACATGTTTACCTAGCTGACAACATTGCAAACTCTATCTTTTGCAAAATCAATGTAAGGCAGACCAGAGAACAGTTTAAGCTTGCTAAGGGTGGCAATAGACTTGAAGTTTAGGTAATTAAGTCGTTTATGCCATAACCAATTTTTATTTCCATTTAAAGCGATAAAACAATTAGGTGCATTTAGGTTATCATCATTCTATCTCACCTTATATGTGTTATGTTCTCTTAGACCAGTTAACATAATATTGCTTGCAACAAATTTAACAGTGCAAGTGTGCTTGTGAAACTCAACGATGCAACCGTTGTCACATAGTTGACTGATGCTAATCAAATTGTAACACAAGTTTTCAACAAAGAGAACATCATTGATAACTATTTTGCCGTAGGTAATCTTACCTTTGTCCACTACTTTATCTTCGGAATTATCACCAAAATTGATTTTTGGTGATTTGTAGTCAATGATTTCTGATGGAAGATGTTTATTTCCTGTCACGTGACTGGAGCAGCCGCTGTCTAAGAATGTAAGGCCCGAGATTATATTATTGTAATCCGACATTATTTAATTGACAAATTGATGTGATCATGGAAGGACAAGCTCCGAGGAAGACATGGGAAGGCGTGAGATACGTGTGGAGGCAGAAGACCTCGCGCATATGCGCGAGATGGGGCATGCATATGCGCGAGCAGGTGAAAGTTGGTCCAGAATATGTCGCGCACATGCGCGAGACGAGTCGCACATATGCGCGAGCAGGTGAATTTCCAAGCGCCGAGACAGAGAGTCTCGCGCACATGCGCGAGTATTGGGTGCGCATATGCGCGAGAAGTATTGCATGAAAAAAAAAATGACACATGTCTTGCCATGCATATTAACATGTAATCAATATCCATTCCATTCAAAATGTGCAACCAAGAACCGAGACCTCCATGTTTAGAAATCCTCAAGTTTCTTCATCTCTTAGAAATTTGATTGTGCAAGATCCGGCCATCTGATTTTCGATCCGAGCTTAGTTCCGTGCTTCTCTCGTCAAGAGCTTCGAAGGGATGTAAGTTTTATTACTTTCCTGCATGGTTCGAAAATTTGGTGTGCATGGTTCGAAAATTTGGTGTTGGAGAATTTATGATTTGATTGATATTATGTGTTCTAGAGATTATGGTAAATGTATAATCGAAACCGGATCTAAGAACGCACAACGTATGCAATTGTTATCATTTTCCAGCCTATGTTTGAATGAGGTGTTGCAGATTTTGGGGTTGTGGGTTCTAATTGTCCTTGGTTATGAGTTGTGGTTTGTATCCATTTTTTTTTGAGTTGCCGGGTTTCTCGAAATTGCGTCGTTATGCCGTCGAAATTTAACTAGATTGAGTATTGATCAAATCAAGGCTTGATTTGAGTTTTATATTGATGTTATGCCTCTCGAATATGTCATTCTAGATTTGGTATTGAAGGCTTCGAACTCGAGAATTCAACTTCGAAACCGATAGAAGAACGAGCAAAGCAAGATTGAGATTGGTTGCGTCAAACCAAAAACCTAGAAAAGAAAGGTATAAATCATTGTTAAACCGGGAAAGATAACTCGAGTAAGACATAACTTGAGTTCCCAAAACCACATACTAAATTGTTATTGCTTTGATGTGTTTGACATTATTGAAATTATATGCTTAGTCTATTGAGTTATAGAAAAGCATGTATTATGAGATAGACATCTTGGATGAGTCTTTGGTAGAAGTGCCAAGTCACTGGACGTTTGGTTTATATCGATGAGCTTAGGAGAAAGATCGACTCCTATTGTAGACACTCGATATAGTGGACCGAAGTTCGAGAATAGGAACGTACCACCACCTCAAATGGGAGAGTAGGTGGGAGAATTGTTACGTTCTTATTCAAACCGGGATCCCTAGATAAGAGTCGAGTCAAAGATTAAGAGTTCAAAAGTTTGATTTAAAGATTTGTCTCTATTTATGTTCTTCGACTATGATACATGTTTGACAAATGTTTTATGCTTATATGACATGCATGTATACATTGTTTATACTTGGAAATATATTTCTCACCGAAGTTATCCGTCTGTTGTTGTGTTTGTATGTGTGCATGACAACAGGTAGGGCAGGATCAGGGTCGAGAAGAGGATGAAAGATCGAGATGAGAGTGGTGATCCGGGCTTAGACATAGATCTAGTTGTTTACCACTTGCTATGTGGTTTAGAAACACTAGTTTGTTATGACTTTATTTTGAACAAGTTTTTCATCTTTGATCATGTTGTAGATATTGAACTTGAGTTTTTAAATTGAATAAGAAGGAACATAACTTGTTGTAGTATTTTCGACATTTGTTTATTAGGTGCTCGACTTTTTTTTTAAAAAAAAATTTGACCTTGTTTATTTAATTGATCCATTTAATCCCAATGATGAATTAAAGAAAATGAGTTAGCGTCCGGGTCTCCACAACATGTGGTATCAGAGCTGTAGGTTCCTTAGCCGTATGTTCCGAAAGAAGCGAGGGAGCGGGGTACATTGAGTTTTCTTTCTTGCTTCTGTGATACTAGCATGCGATTTATTAAGACGTTATATGCTAGTATAACAGCCTGTTTTATTGCTTTAGAACGTACATGGTTACCTGATTATCTGATTTGATTGGAAACGTGTATTATTGGAGAATGAATCAGAACCGATTCTTGATCAGAATTATGATGATCAGAGGAGGACTGAGACAGATTTGCTAGATTTGACTACTAACCACTTTGATAATCAGATATGCCTCCTCGAAGAGCCCTAGAACAGGGTAGTACTTCAAATAATCCGATGGATGTTACAGCGACACCCATGGAAACACTATTAAAGAGATTTCAATCATTCAAACTGCCAACTTTGAAAGGCACTGAGACGTCTATCGACTGCGAGAGCTAGCTTGATTATATTGAGATGTTGTTCGATTTACTTGACTATACAGTTGAGCGTAGAGTTAGACTGATTTTGCACCAGTTACACGAGGTTGCGAAGAGTTGGTGGCTCACAACCAAGAAAGCTTTGGAGCATCGAGGTACGGTTATTACTTGGAGGATCTTTAAAGCCAAATTTTATCAACGATTTTTCCCGGTATCGTATCTAAAGGACAAGGGTGCAGAGTTTGCTAACCTGAAACAGGGTCATTTGAATATTGAAGAATACGTGGCCAAATTCTCTACCTTACTACGTTTTTCTCCTCATATTGCTGATAATGATGAGGCCGTGGCTGATCAGTTCATCAATGGGCTGAATCATGATATTTTAACACTGGTAAATACATGACAACCAAATAATTTTGCTGATGCTTTGAACAGAGCAAAGGGAGCTGAAGCGGGCTTGATCAAGCAGCGAGGAACTTCGTATGTTGCTCAAACACAGACACAGCAACAACCTCTAGCCCAGTTCCACCAACCACCTCCCAGATTTGATAGTGGCGGTAGCAGCAGTGGGAAGAAGGATAATTTGAAAGCCCGAGGGAAACAGTTTAAGAAGTCTGGAAGTAGCTCATCTAGTTCCAGTGGCTCACGACAGACTGGTTCTGGCCAGAATTATACAGGGGTTTATTGCAGAACATGTGGAGGGAGACATCCAACAGAGCAATGCCGAGGAGTGTTTGGTAGTTGCAAAATCTGTCGACATCTAAGACACTTTGCCAAAGTCTTTCCACAGCGAGGTTCTCAACGCTCCCAGGGAGCAGGATCATCTGGATCAGTGGCTCAGGCTGATAGACGACCATCTTCTGTTCACTCTTTCCAGTCATCACCTACCCAGTCACAACTACGGCCAGGAGGAAGCCAGACTGTTAGCCAGCCTCCGAGACAGCAGGCTAGAGTGTTTGCCTTGACTGAGGAACAGGCCTAGGAAGCACCTGATGATGTGGTTGCAGGTAACTATTCTCTTTGTGGTTATCCTGCTTATGTGTTGATAGATACTGGTGCATCCCATACTTTTATCTCTGAGCGATTTGCATTGAAGCATGCCTTGCCTGTTGAGTCTTTATCTGCTGTAGTATCTGTTTCTCCCTTTTGGGGCGAGGTCTTATATCAGTGAATTCTGTTAGACATTGTATGCTCCATTATGAAGGTAATGAGATAGAGCTAGATTGTATTGTACTCGGTTTGTCTGATTTGACTGCATTATTGGTATTGATATGCTGACTAAATACAGAGCTAACGTAGACTGTTTTCAGAAAATTGTAAGATTCAGGCCTGCGATGGCTGATGAATGGAAATTTTACGGTAACGGTTCCAGAGCTCGAATTCTTTTAGTATCTGCTTTGTCTATGACTCGATTATTGCAGAAGGGAGCAAAGGGATTCCTTGTGTATTCAGTAGATGTACTGAAGTCGAGCCCTTCATGGGCAGATTTGCCAGTGGTATGCGAGTTTGCTGATGTCTTCCCAGATGAGATTCTGGGTTTGCCTCCTATTCGAGAAATAAACTTCAGAATTGAACTGATACCAGGTACAGTACCAATTTCTAAAGCTCCATACAGAATGGCACCAGTTGAACTGAAAGAATTGAAAGATCAGCTAGAGAATTTACTAGCAAAGGGTTACATCAGACCAAGTGTTTCTCCTTGGGGCGCTCCAGTACTGTTTGTCAGAAAAAAAAAAAGACGGTTCAATGAGACTCTGCATTGACTATCGGCAATTGAACAAAGCTACGATAAAGAATAAATACCCTTTGCCTCGTATTGATGATCTATTTGATCAGTTGCAGGGTTCTTCTGTTTATTCCAAGATCGATCTGAGATCTGAATATTATCAGTAGCGAGTTAGAGATTCTGATATATCGAAGATAGTTTTCAGAACCAGGTATGGCCACTATGAATTTATAGTCATGCCGTTTGGTTTAACAAATGATCCAACTGTATTTATGGGTTCGATGAACCGTATATTTCAGAAATATCTTGATTACTTTGTGATTATCTTTATTGATGATATTCTGATTTATTCGAAGAATCTGATTGATCATGTTGAGCATTTGAGAATTGTATTGAAAATTCTGAGAGCTGAGAAATTGTATGCAAATCTATCGAAATGTGAGTTCTGGCTGAAACAAGTTGTATTTTTGGGGCACAATATAACTGAAGATGGTATTTCTGTTGATCCTAGTAAAGTTGAGGTTGTGATCAATTGGCCTATACCGACATCAGTGCCAGAGATATGCAGTTTTATGGGTTTAGAGGGCTATTATCGTTGATTCATCAAAGATTTCTCTAGTATTGCGAAGCTGATTACACAGCTGACCCAGAAGAATGCCCCTTTTGTTTGGTAAGATGCATGTGAATCCAGTTTCCTGGAGTTGAAAAAGAGAATAACCAGTGCTCCGGTGTTGACTATTCTGTCGGGTACTTGTGATTTTGTTGTTTATTGTGATGCTTCTCACAGGGGACTAGGTTGTGTTTTGATGCGACGAGGACATGTTATTGCTTATGCCTCGAGACAATTAAAATCACATGAGACGCGCTACCCGATTCATGATCTTGAATTAGCTGCCATAGTGTTTGCATTGAAAATCTGGCGACACTATCTATATGGTGAGAAGTTTGAAATTTATTCTGATCACAAGAGTTTGAAATATCTATTTTCCCAGTAAGAACTGAATATGAGGCAACGTAGATGACTTGATTTGCTGAAAGATTTTGATTGTGAAATTAAATATCACCCAGGAAAATCAAATGCTGCAGCTGATGCACAGAGTCGAAAGGTATGTTCTTTATCCCTATCGACGATTGGTGTCTCAAATTTGGTTGAAGATTGCTGTCTTTTTGGATTAATATTTGAGACATATTGTAAACCTCTGAGACTTTGCACCATTCAAGTTGAATCAGAGCTTATTTTAAGAATCAAAGAAACACAGAAAGTCGATCAGAATATCCAGAATTCGATTGCGATGGTCAGATCAGGACATCAATCAGAATATCAGGTTTGTGATAATATGTTATATATGAATAATAGTCTTGTTGTGCTAGATGTTTCAGACTTGAGACAATAGATTTTGACAGAGGCACACTATAGTCGTTTTAGTATTCATCCTGGTGGCAGAAAGATGTATAATGATATGAAGAAAGAGTTTTGGTGGAAACAGATGAAATCAGATATCGCAGCTTTGTGTCCAGATGTTTGAATTGCCAACAGGTGAAAACCGAAAAGAAGAAACCAGGAGGTTTACTGCATATTTTATCTATTCCAGAATGAAAATGAGATTACATTTCCATGGATTTTGTTACGAAGCTACCACGATCTTCCAGAGGTTGTGATGCGATTTGGGTCGTTATTGACAGATTAACCAAATCAGCGTGTTTCATTCCATACCGAATGACGTACAGACACGATCAGATGGCAGAAATTATTTTCAGAGAAGTGATTAGATTACATGGCGTGCCAAAGTCCATTGTATCAGATCGTGATCCTCGATTTACTTCGCACTTTTGGCGCAGTTTGCAACAAGCTCTAGGTACGAAATTACACCTGAGTACAGCATATCATCCTAAGACAGACGGACAATCAGAAAGAACTATCCAGATATTGGAAGATATGATTAGAGCTGTAGTGCTAGATTTTGGCACTAGTTGGCAAGATTCCTTACCACTTTGTGAATTCTCATACAACAACAGCTATAAGACGAGTATAGAAATGACATTGTTTAAAGCATTGTACGACAAGAAGTGCATATCTCCTCTCTCCTAGGATGATATCTCAGAGGTACCTGAATTTGGGCCTGACATGATTCGAGATATGACTGAAAAAGTCAAGCTGATTCAACAAAGAATGAAGACAGCTCAGGATAGACAGGCCAAATATGCAAATATTCGACGTCGACCTTTAGAATTTGAGCAAGGAGACAGAGTATTTCTGAAGATTTCTCCTTTCAGAGGCGTTGTCAGATTTGGCAAGCGAGGGAAGTTGTCTCCACGTTTTATCGGTCCGTATGAGATTCTTGAGAAGATCGGTAATCGTGCATATCGACTCGCTCTTCCTCCGTCTCTATCTGGAATACATGACGTTTTTCCTGTGTCTATGTTACGGAAATATCTTTCGGATGTCTCTCATGTTCTTCAGCCGGATGAAGCCGAACTTGATGAACTTCTGAGTTATTTTGTAAAACCACTTCAAATTCTCAATCGTTAAGAAAAGCAGCTCAGAACGAAAACTATTCCGCTTGTGAAAGTGCAGTGGAGTCTTCATGGCATGGAAGAAGCTACCTGGGAGACTAAATCAGACATGAGATAGAAATTTCCAGAATTGTTTCAATGATGTGAGTTTCTTATTTAGCTTCTGTTATATTTCATATCTTTTGTGATTTGATTGTCGGTGATTTCAAGGATAAAATCATGTCTCAGAGGGGGAGAATTGTAAGGCCCGAGATTTTATTATTGTAATCCGACATTATTTAATTGACAAATTAATGTGATCATGGAAGGACAAGCTCCGAGAAAGACATGGGAAGGCGTGAGATACGTGTGGAGGCAGAAGACCTCGTGCATATGCGCGAGATGAGGCGCGCATATGCGCGAGCAGGTGAAAGTTGGTCCAGAAGATGTCGCGCACATGCGCGAGACGAGGCGCGCATATGCACGAGCAGGTGAATTTCCAAGCGCCGAGACAGAGAGTCTCGCGCACACGCGCGAGTATTGGGCGCGCATATGCGCGAGAAGTATTAAAAAAAAAAAAAAATGACACATGTCTTTCCATGCATATTAACATGTAATCAATCTCCATTCCATTCAGAATGTGCAGCCAAGAACCGAGACATCCATGCTTAGAAATCCTCAAGTTTCTTCATCTCATAGAAATTTAATTGTGCAAGATCCGGCCTTCCGATTTTCGATCCAAGCATAGTTCCGTGCTTCTCTCATCAAGAGCTTCGAAGGGATGTAAGTTTTATTACTTTCTGCATGGTTCGAAAATTTGGTGTTGGAGAATTTATGATTTGATTGATATTATGTGTTCTTGAGATTATGGTAAGCGTATAATCGAAACCGGATCGAAGAACAGACAACGTATGCAGTTGTTATCATTTTCCAGCCTATGTTTGAATGGGGTTGTGAATATTTTGGAGTTGTGGGTTGTAATTGTTATTGGTTAGGAGTTGTGGTTTGTATCCGTTGTTGTTTGAGTTGCAGGGTATCTCGAAATTGCGTCGTTATGTCGTCGAAATTTAACTAGATTGAGTATTGATCAAATCAAGGTTTGATTTGAGTTGTATATTGATGTTATGACTCTCGAATATTTCATTCCAGATTTGGTATGGAAAGCTTCAAACTTGAGAATTCAACTTCGAAATCGATAGAGGAACGAGCAGAGCAACATTGAGATTGGTTGCATCAAACCAAAAACCGAGAAAAGAAAGGTATAAATCATTGTTAAAGCAAGAAAGATAACTCGAGTAAGATATAACTAGAGTTCCCAAAACCACATACTAAATTGTTATTGCTTTGATGTGTTTGAAATTATTGAAATTATATGCTTAGTCTATTGAGTTATAGAAAAACATGTATTATGAGATAGACATCTTGGATGAGTCTTTGGTAGAAGTGCCAAGTCACTGGACGTTTGGTTTATATCGATGAGCTTAGGAGAAAGATCGACTCCTATTGTAGACACTCTATATAGTGGGCCGAAGTCCGGGAATAGGAACGTACCACCACCTCGAATGGGAGAGTAGGTGGGAGAATTGTTAAGTTCTTATTCAAACCGGGATCCCTAGATAAGAGTCGAGTCAAAGATTAAGAGTTCAAGAGTTTGATTTAAAGCTTTGTCTCTATTTATGTTCTTCGACTATGATACATGTTGTTTGAAAAATATTTTATGCTTTTGTATATGGTTATACGACATGCATGTATACATTGTTTATACTGGGAAATATATTTCTCACCAGAGTTATCCGGCTATTGTTGTGTTTGTATGTTTGCATGACACAAAGTGGGACAGGATCAGGGTCGAGAAGAGGATGAAAGATCGAGATTAGAGTGGTGATCCGGGCTTAGACATAGATCTAGTTGTTTACCGCTTGCTATGTGGTTTAGAAACACTAGTTTTTTATGACTTTATTTTGATCAAGATTTGCATCTTTGATCATGTTGTAGATATTGAACTTGAGCTTGTAAATTGAATAAGAAGGAGCATAACTTGTTGTAGTATTTTCGACAGTTGTTTATTAGGTGCTCGACTTTTTTTAAAAAAAAATTTCGACCTAGTTTATTTAATTGATCCATTTAACCCCAATGATGAATTGAAGAAAATGAGTTAGCGTCCGGGTCTCCACAAAGAACCAAATGGATTCTTCTAAATTCTTCTTCTTCCATACCTGAAATTATTGAAATAAGAACTTGGTACCCACATCTATTTAGGTCCTGAACTGATTAAACACCTAGGGACCCACACTTTAATTATTCTGAAATACCTTCCATTGTGTGTCCCAAATTGGATGTGGTTTGGTGCATAATTAGGTGGTGTGTGATGTGTTCTTTCTTTTTCCATATGTTATTTTGGCCGTTTGTCCTTGTTATTCAGTATGTATCTCTTTTGAACATGTCAGCTATTGTAGTACTGGTTAGGTCTTATCACTTTGAGTGATATCCGGTTGAACTTGTTTTCCTGCGAGATCAATCTGAACCGTTGTGAGCATTTGGATTTGTCCTGCGTCTAAGCCAATATCGGTTGGATTTCAAACTCTCGAGTTTGACGTAACCTAGACCACGTTCCTTCCATTGTTCTCAAAATTTACATTTTGATTGACTTGGACCTCAAGCTTGTCATGTTCATATACCGTACTAGATCAGACAAATTTAATTTATTTTGAACTGCCTAGATCTAGTAACGGTTTAGTTTGTGCCTCAGAAGTACTGCACTCATTGATGTTATAACCAAGCCCAGTTCTATCCCCAGCTGGTTTCTGCATCTCATTCATTTTCTCAAGGGAAGCAGAGGATTATTCCATGATATGACTACATTTATCAGTTGTTTGTTTTCTTTCAAAGTGGCATGGAATAACCTTCGCAAATCATCATTCTCAGTCGCTAAAAGATTTATCTTGACTATCAAACTATCAACCATCTTTTGCTGTGAACAGCTGGAGAGAGTTGACTTGTTTTTCAGGTCTTGGTTTTCTGCTTTGTCTTCATCGAACCATTTCGAGAGTCCTTTAAACTCATTTACCATGTCATGCAGTGCTGTGACAAGTTCATCACGTGAAAATTCAAAGGAATCAAAATCAAATACCATATCTTCGGTAGTCTCTGACTCTTCATCAGACATGAGACATTTGACTGCCTCATCATCACTTTCACTTGAAGATTCCTCAGAGATACATTGCTTTGAGTTTGAATGAGCCCACTTGCTCTTGCCTTCTTTTGTAACTAAAGCTCGATGATATTTATTTTTGGCAAACTTCTTATCATCTTTGGACCGTCTCCTCTCAATCGGTTTCTTCTCATCCCTCTTTGGCCTGTTGCATTCTGCAATAAAATGCCCCTTTTTGCCACAATTAAATCATGTTTGACCATCATCCATCATCTGTATGGTCTTTTTTGTAATATGATTTAGTAAACTTAGATTTATTTTTACGCATGAATTACCAAATCTCTTAACGAACAGAGACATAGCCTCATTGCTTAATTGCTCAGCTGATTTATTACTTGGTGACTCTTCGACCGGAAGAGTCACAGTGGTTACAGAAAGAGTCTTGGTTGATTGAGGTGTAGATGGTTCTTCCTCAATTCGAATTCCAAGCTCGAACTCATATGCTCTGAGATCAGCGAAAAGGTCCTGAAGCTCTAGCTTGTTTAGATCCTTTGATTATAGCATAGCCACTATCATTACATTCCATTCTCTGGGAAGCGCTCTCATTACCTTCAAAGCAATTTCACGATTAGATTATTCTTTAACAAGAGATATACGTTCAATAATGATACTGCTAAACTGTTTATCAAACTCAGAAAAAAGTTTCTACAGGCTTCATTTTGACATTGTTATACTTCTAGATGTCAACTGTTAGTTTATTCTCCTTGGTTTGATCATTGCCTTCACACAGTTGTGTGAGCTTCTCCCAAATCTCCTTCGCCTTAGAACAAGTTTTATTTTATCAAACATATTCTTATCTAGAGTTTTGTAAAGGATATCCTTGGCCACATTGTCAAGGTTTGCCTTCTTTTTATCTTCAGTGGTCAATTCTGTTACATGCGAATTTTCCAATATTCAAATTTACTGTATAATATCATGAATGATAAGGAACTCAAAAGCAAATAATAGAGTCTAAAAGTTGGTTCAGTGGACATTTATTGTAGATGATTCTTTAAGATTGATAAAGTCTAGTTAAGAAACATTGAACAACTTAAGGATACACTTGTTGTTGAGAAATTCACTCAATGGAAGAGAATTAACTACATGAAAAAAATTTCCATTATTTAAGAAAATTTGTTCATGTGATAATGACATTAATAGCTGATTTGATTTATATTTATATTAGACGGATGTAAGAACAATATTTTTGAATTGTGATATAGAATAAGAATGTTATATGAAATAATATTAAGGATTTTTCTTTAGTTATTTGAACATTTAGTGATTAAGAATTCCACATATATGTGATCCGGGTGAAAGAAATGAGTCGGGTCCGGTACTCCGCCGGATCTCCTATCAAGATAATGAAGGAAATAAGAGTAAGAGGTATCTGAGCTAGAAACATCTTTCTCGGGCGAGTAGGATGTCCTGCACTCAAGAAAATAACCACATGAATGGGCGTTAGAGGGGTGTCTAGCGTGGCCACTCCGATGCTTAAGTCAGTGAATGATTCAAGCAAAAAAAAATCAATGTAATCAAGTGATGATTGTGATATTGGTGTGGAAGTTTATATAATAAATGAGTAGTAAATGTGAGTATTCAATATCGGAATAGAGAAGTAAATGCAAAGAAAAAACCTTGTATTTATAGTTGGAGAAGTAATGATGACCTCGTTCTGCGTGTTACCTACTAATTATAGCTTGACGGCTAGTCATACCCTATATTTTGACATGTCAAACCTCACACTAGTCACATCCACCTTACCTGATTTGGTCAACCACTTGGATTATTGTCAGAGATGAGACAGCCGCCCACACCTTATCCTGCTAGTACACTCGAGTGCGATGCTCATATCGAGGTGGTCCGGGTAGAAAATCTCCTCGGAGCTTGCACGAGAGCCCGGACATCCAATATCCCAGGGAAAATACGTTCCGGGTGTTCAATTGCCCGGCCTCTGATGAACCCTTCTCGCAGATTCCACCTGATTTGAGCTATCCACTCGATATCACGGGTCGTCCGTGACCCGGGCTCCTTCGTAGACATCAACCATTGTCCCGGATCATCCATGACCCGGGCACAATCCATACCCCTGACCCGGGATATCCCGAGCTATCAATATATAAATAAATATATATATATATGTGTGTGTGTGTGTGTGTGTGTGTGTGTGTCTGTTGAAACAAGTGTCACATTAGTTGTATTTAAGGTTTTACAATTTTATCTCTTCATTAAATTTTATTGACAACATTATGAGTCATTATATATATCAGAAACTTAGTGAGAGCACAAGTTATAATGAAATTATCAAAGCTGTAGAGCCTAAAATTAGTACACGTAAAACCCATGTAATTATTTAAATTGTTAAATTATTTATTTAAGTTTAAAATGATTTTTAACGGTGCATGACTTACGATTTGCATTATTTTAAATTATTTATGTTTATTGATGCACGTTAAAATGTTTTCTTGAGTTTCATGTTTCAGGTGAATATTCGATACGTGATCGAGAAAAGAGATTGGCGACGATTTAGACAATTCACGAAAAATGTGGTATTTTGTTTCAAGTCAATAAAATTAGTATTTTAAATGATTTATGAAGTTTTAATTATTTTAAAACCTAATTTAATTATTAGTTTTCTTAATTAACAAGTTAATTATTAATTAAACTCTTAATACCCCACTAACCATTAACCCACTAACCATTAACACACACACGTGTTACACTCACACACACATGCATATACACACACACACACTTGGCCTTTGCACAGACACAAATATCTTGCACCCTTTCATTTCTTTTTGGAGAGAATTTGGAGGGTTCTTAGGCTCTTTTTTCAGCAGCTCCATCTCCACTTTTCTCCTTCAAAATTTCAGCAACCACATGTTGATTTTAGTAGAAATTAAAATCATGCTTCAAGTCGCTCGGATCGATTCCCGCACCGCGTCGCTTCGTTATTCGCCGTATCGTGAGTTTTAAAGATCAAAGGCATGTATATTTTTTCTTTTTCGCATCGATCTTGTCATAGTAATTATTTTGATGTATATTGTATGAAAAATATGTGTATGTTATGCAAAGGTTTGAGAAAAAATGTTTGAAACGATTTTGGATCAAAATTTTGGATCTAAAAAACAGAGTCTGCTGTCTTTTCGAATACTGAGAATTTTTTGTCGATTTTCTGGAAAATCTTTCAAAATATAAAACGTTGTACTTTTCAATACCTTCGATTTGACATTAAATTCGTAATTGTTGGACAAGTAATGAGTGAGTTATGATCATTTTCGTGGGACTACACAAGATGTGAAATTTCTGTGTTATAAAATCTATCACCCTCTGTTATTTCGAATTCTGAGACTTATAGGTTGGTTTTCTGGAAATTTTTTCCACATATGAATTGTAGTACTCTGTGTTATCTTCGATTTGACAGTACATTCGTAATTTTCTGATAAGAAATGAGAGAGATATGATTTTTATCGTAAAATCGCTCAAGCTGTGAAAATTTGTGCATGATCTTCACATTTTCTCAAGTTTTGGTTGCAGGCTTTGTTGGGATCTCCTGAATCTTTGCTGCTTTGTTTAGGGCAGTATGTCCAGAGCGTTCCAAAGAAGCCCTCGACGTTTTTTAAGTATGTTTGACGTACAAAAAGAAAATGTTTTATGTTTTTGAGGTATGCGAAATGTCTTGTGACCAAATATGAACGAGTTTGGAAGTCGGTGAACGTGGCCGAGGACCTCTCCATCCCGGTAAAGCAAGACCGAGTTTAGATCAGGATTGGAAAGTGGTAAAGCATGACCAGGAACCAATCCATCCGGTAAAGCGTGACCAGAGATCTCATGTATGTGGTAGTGGACATCACTGCCAGCTCAGTACTGTGGTTTAGTCTGATCAGGTGTATTTATGTAAGGATCAGTTGCTTTGAAACATATCTCTACGTAAAATAATTATGTTTATGTATGTCCAAGTATGTATGATGCAAGTATGTTTATGTAATGTTTTACGATATGATGGCACGTCTATGTTTATGTAAGTACGTTCATGTTCAAGTATGTACGTTCTACTTTAAAATGCATGTGGTTTTATTATGTATTACTTGTTATTTTCAGTTTATATATGTTGAGTCTTTAGACTCACTAGAGTTGATAGATGCAAGTGAGGACAAGTACGAGGAGACAAGGGGTGGGGACCAATGAGCCGGCTCGGACTGCACGGAAGCTAAACCCGAGGACCGCCGACGTTTTTAAGAACTTTATGCATATTTCAAATACTCTGATTTAATGAGACTATTTTACGTTGTTTAAACGAATACTTTTTGCAAACTTTGTTGGTAATTGTTTTTATTTCAATTATTTTTAGATGAGTAGTTTATTTTTATCGCAATTTAGAAAATTTTTCTTTATTTAAGAAAATTTTATTTTTCCGCAAATTTCAATTATTTTAAAACTACGGTATGTCACAAGAGTAATCTAAGTATTGACAACTAGAAAGCTGCAAAATGTTTTTGGGCTATCTCCATGGTACTAAAGACTACATGCTTATGTACAGACGAATTGACAATTTAAAATTAATTTATTAGTTCTACAATGAAGTCTAAATTCCTTTCGTATTTTGAAGCTCTATTGTATGGTGTATGTTGAGGAGTTCCATTTTTGGGCTTCGAATTGTGAATTTTATGTATAAGTCATTAAAATTATATTACGATAATTCAATTGTAATATTTGTAACTAAAGCTTCATTCCAATAAAGTATGTCGACATTAATTATTTTAGTCATTGGAGAACGTGCTAAACAAAATAAAGTGGTCATCAAACACATTATCAGTTAATTAATAATCATTTGATCTAAAAGAATGCAAATTAGGATATTTAAATGATAAAGTGGAAATTAATGATGGATTAGGTTCCTAAAAGATTTTTTGTATGCACATTTGGTTTTGATTATGAAAATCATTCAGTTATGATATTTCTCATATTAAACTATGTATATCTTCGGTTATCTTGAGAAAAATCAATTAAGTTAGACCTATAATAAAGCATTGATTTTATTCATCAAGTTATATTAAGGAATATGATACATGTGATACATAGAAGATAATACTTAGTATAATAAGACTTATCGTCATGATTCATGTACTTGTTTCTCAAATTTAAATAATTATTAAATTCTTGATTATTCAGTTCATTAGAAATATGCATACAAGTTAAACAAATGTTAGATTATTTTATTAAAGTATTTAAAATAATTTAATTTCAGTCAGCATATTTCATTAAGATAAATATGAAAGACATCTCATATTTAAAAGAAGATAAATCAAGAATATTATTTAGATTAAGATGATAAATATTTTCATATTTGATTTATCATATCTAAGGTAAATATTATAAAGATAAGCCACAATCAATTCAAACTCTCTCGATGATGGTTAGAGAACATCTATAAATATGGCACACAGGATCCCTAAACCTATGCAGCTATTCAGAAATAAATCATATCATAAATAACATAAAATTTTAGAAGATATTTGTTTTTTGTGTTCGTGAAACATCACCAGTTGCAAGTATCAAATTAAACGTCAATAACTAAATCTTAGAATTTGTTCATGTTTATATTTTCGTATATCGATCTTTATGTGTTATGTTTGTGCGTTTCTAAGACATAACACATAATAGACACAATACAATGCCTTCCATTTGAAATTCTATGAGCAAAATAGTCTTGTACATGCTACATCGTTATGTAAGGGTAGAAGAAAGATTCTGTTGGAAACGAAATTCCGGCGTTTGACAAAATATGAAATTCTGGAGTTTGACAAACTGATCAACCAACTGATACGCGCAACTATATTTAGCAAACTGGACTTAACAACTGGAATCAGCAGATCTAATAAAGAAAACTGATCAGTTGTTAGAAACGAAATTCCGGCGTTTGGCATAATGTGAATCAAATTATAAATTCTAGAGTTTGACAAACTGATCAACCAACTGATAAGCGTAACTATATTCAGCAAACTGGACTTAACAACTGAAATCAGCAGATCTAATAAAGAAAACTGATCAGTTGGAAACCGATCAGTTGATATATTCAGCCGTATGCTTCCCTCAACTAAACATGTCTCGGGAAAGAACATTCAACCGACAAAGAGACATAGCAGATTGCAACTGAAGGCGAAACGCCGCACTTCAATCAATACAGTTTAGAACAACGCATTTCGGCTAAAGCAATTAAGACGCCGCATTACAATAAATAAAGCAAACAATGCCCAAGGAATGATGAAGTGGCAATCAACGGATACAAAGATTCAAACATATCTCAAGTTACCGTTGGAAGAAAAACTTATAAATATGACAAAAGAACAGCTGAGGAAAATAGCACACAGATCACTCTATTCAAAGCTTGTTGTTACTCTGTCAAAAATCTCAGCTCACCCTTACTTGATTTATTCGTAGCAGTCAAGGCTACAATCTGAGCTCACTACCACTTTGTAATAATCGTTAAATTCGATAGTGCTAAGATCAGTTACGCACTGAGAACATTTTGTAATACTAAGAGTTTCAGTTTTTGGCAGTGATAAGTCCAAACTGAAGTGGGTCAGTACAAATCTTGTATTCGATCAAAGTTTTTTAGTGGAAATCCTATCCTTGAGATAAAAGGGGTGACGTAGGAGTAGTTGAAATCTCCGAACATCCAGAAACAATTTTTTTGTATTTTATTTTAGTTTTGTATTCTATCTTTCAGTCAGTTAATTTCCGCAACTACTTCAGTTTAACTGATTTTCATTGACAAGCAAGATTCCGAGAATCAGTTTCTCACCAAACTGAACTCAAAACTCGAAAAGATCAGTTTTAATTGAGAGTGTTTATTCAACCCCCCCTTCTAAACACTCTTGCTACGTTAATCGATCCTATCAAGTGGTATCAGAGCGGTTGAATCTTGTTCTTGAATACTTTTGATCTATAAACTTGCTAGTATGACTTCATTCAACAAAATTCCCATGTTCTCCAGAGAAGAATTTGATGATTGGAAAATCAGAATGCAGGCTCATTTAGCTGCACAAGATGATGACATGTGGTATGTCATAACTGATGGACCCATGAAGATTCTAAAAACAAATACAGCAGTTGCCATAACACAAGAGGCACCACCAAGAATAGAAAAGCCAAGAGATGAATGGACAACTGAAGATAAAAGAAAAGCAAATCTTGATAATGTGGCTAAAGACATTCTGTACAAAACGCTGGACAAAGTAACCTTCAACAAAATAAAGATATGTAAGTCAGTCAAAGAAATTTGGGAAAAGCTGATCCAACTGTGTGAAGGAAATAATCAAACCAAAGAAAATAAACTTTCTGTTGCTGTTCAAAAGTTTGATAACACTAAAATGAAAGCAGGAGAATCAATGCACGAGTATGATGAAAGAGTAAGCAGTATCATCAATGAGTTAAATGCACTTGGAAAAGTGTATACCAACAAAGAGATTGCACTGAAGGTAATTAGAGGTCTTCCCAAGGAATGGGATGTCAAGACCATGGCTATGAGGGAGGCCAAAGATCTGAACCAGATTGAACTTCATGATCTGTTTGCTAATTTAAAGGCTTATGAATTTGAGCTGCAGACCAGAGAAGGAGAACCATCTACCCCTGCAGCCACAACTGCTCTAGCTGCTGTCAGAACTGAACCAATCAGTTCAGTCGAGAAAACTGCTGATCAGTTGAGCAGTGATGCTATGTCACTGTTCATCAAAAAATTTGGAAGATTTATGAGAAAGAATCAAGGAAACTTCCAGAAACCATACCAAAGGAACAACTCCAATGATGAATCAAGTGCCTGCTACAACTGTGCCAAATCAAGTCACTTTATGGCCGATTGTCCTAAACCCAAGAAGGACAGTCAAGGCTCAACTGATAGAAGAAAGAAATCATATGAGCACAAAAGAAGACCCAAGGAAGATAAGAAGTCCTTCAGAAAGAAATATGAGGTACTTTTAGCTGAAGAAAACAAATCTAAATGGGCAGAAACTGACAGTGAGGAATCTGAACCAGAAAGCTCATGCAGCTCTAGTGATGATGAGGAAATCAAGTGCTTAATGGCTAATGATGCAGAAGAAGAATCATATAGCCAACAAGTATTTGATTTCAGCTCAGCTGATTTCACACGAGAAGAACTCATTCTAACACTACATGATATGGTAAATTAGTATCAAAAGTTTGCATCATCATTTGAAAAAATCAAAGCAAAGCAAACTGATCCCACAGACAATAAAACCAAAACTGATGAATCAGTTGATGGGTTGAGTCTAAAAAGTGAAATTGCTGAGTTAAAAGCAGAGAGAAACAAAAATCAGTCATTAATACAGAAGTTGATTCTTGAAAACTCAAAACAGACTGAGCTCATTCAGTCTTGTAACAAGTCATCTACTGCACTGAATGAGAATTCACAAAAATCAGTTTCTGATAAAACTGGTTTAGGGTTCAACACTCAAGAAGAAATATATCCAAATGATACTCAACCAAAGTCAAAAATAGACAAAGGGAAATACATTCATTTTGTCAAAACAGCAGTGACACAAGAACAAATTGAGCCCAGTAAACTGATTGAGCAACCTACTGAAAATATGAACAAGGCTAGAAAATATGGGATTGATTATAGTAAAAAATTCTCAACTGATTCACAAAGCCAGTCATCAAAGAGGTCTCACAAGAACTATTCGAATAGCTATTTCAATGACTATAACTGCAAGCTAGTTCAGAAGAGATATAGACTGAACAATCAGTTGAATAAAGCTAAAACAAATATTGTATCATCTGTACACTACACACCAAGCACACAAAAGCCGAGAAAAACCATTTGGAATACAGCTACTGGAAAGTCTGTTAGACTAATCCAAGTGTGGATTCCTAAGTAACTAATCAATTCAGGACCCAAATAGATATGGGTACCAAGTTATATTATATGTGTGATTACAGGTAACAGGTACAAACAAGAACTCAATATGGTATTTGGACAGTGGATGCTCGCGACATATGACAGGAGATGCAAGTGTGTTATCCCAACTGATCAAGTACACTGGTCCAAACATCAGTTTCGGGGACAATTCCAAAGGTAGAACTGTGGGTAAGGGTAAGCTTATCCATGGTAACTTTACTTTTAAAGATGTTCTATTAGTAGAAAACCTGAAGTATAACTTGATTAGCATCAGTCAGTTATGCGACAGTGGATTCTCAGTACAATTTGACAAAAACTCATGTTTAGTCAAAACTTCAACTGATGAAATCATACTAACTGGCAAACGTTGTGGAAACACATATAAAGTCAGTTGGAATGATCAAACTTATGCACCAGTTTGTTTTATTGCTTCCAAATCATCTAAAAACTGGTTGTGGCATAAAAGACTAAATCATTTAAACTTTAAATCCATTGCCTATCTGAGTAAACATGAACTTGTAATTGGCTTGCCCAAAATAGATTTTTCAAAAGAAAAACTTTGCTAAGCATGTCAGTATGGTAAACAAGTACGATCCTCTTTTAAAAACAAGGGATGTAAATCTTCATCCCGATGCTTAGAACTATTGCACATGGATCTCTTTGATCCTATACCAGTCATGAGCTTAGGAAGAATGAAATACACCTTGGTAGTCGTAGATGATTTTTCAAGATTTACTTGGGTTATTTTTCTCAAAACTAAAGTCCATACTGCTTCGTAACTAATAAAGCTCTTCAAAAGACTTTTAAATGAAAAATCAGTTGGAATTGATCGAATCAGATCTGATCGAGGAACTGAATTCATCAATCAAACTCTTTCAAATTTTCTAGAAAATGCTGGAATTAAGCATGGGCTCTCAGCAGCCAGAACGCCTCAGCAAAATGGTGTAGCTGAGAGAAGAAATCGGACTCTTAAAGAAGCTGCCAGAACAATGCTTGCTGATTCTGATATTTCTCAAAGAGTTTTGGCAGAGACAGTAAACACTGCGTGTTATACTCAGAACAGATCAATGATTAATAAGAATCATATGAAAACACCATATGAGATCTGGCATGGAAGAAAAAGTATAATTACTTATTTCAAAATATTAGGATGCAGATGTTTTATTCTTGATAATGGTAAAAATTATTTAAAAGCGTTTGATGCTAAATCTGCAGAAGGAATATTTCTTGGATACTCATCCGTTAGTATAGCCTATAGAGTCTTCAACAAGAAAGCCCTAAATGTTGAAGAATCTGCTCATGTTGATTTCGATGAAACTGAACTAACTAATAAGCCAACTGATCAAGTTGAGCTAGTTGATCGACTTACAGATATCAGTTTAGAAGATGATGACAAAAATGAAATTTATGACTATCAAAACATACTTCAAACACCTGAACCAGAAGTACTGGACCAATCAGATGTGCAAGAAGTCGTTGCTGATGATCAGTTGACAGAGCATAATGATAACATTCAAATACCAGTTAACGAAGCACCAACTGAGACTGAAAACTGTGTTCAGTTACCAACTGAAGAAATTGCTGATACAACAAATACTGAGTACAGATAGAGAAAATCACATCCACCTGAACTGGTAATAGGAAACCCATCTGATCCAGTAAGAACTCGCAATCAAATACTAAATTTATTTATCTATTCAGCTTTTGTTTCACAACTAGAACCAAAGAAAACTGATGAAGCTCTTGCTGATCCTAACTGGGTAAATGCAATGCAAGAAGAGCTAAATCAGTTCACTTATAACAATGTTTGGAACTTAGTTCCAAGACCAATTTCAAAAACTATTATAGGTACAAAATGGGTATACAAAAATAAACTGAACGAGGATGATTCAGTTGTACGCAACAAAGCAAGATTAGTGACACAAGGATACAGGCAAGAAGAAGGAATTGACTATGATGAGACGTATGCTCCAGTTGCAAGACTGGAAGCAATCAGAATTTTTCTTGCTTATGCATCACACAAGAAATTCAAGGTATATCAGATGGATGTAAAGAGTGCATTTCTGAACGGTCAACTACAAGAGGAAGTATATGTTGAACAACCCCTAGGTTTTTTAAATCACAACTTTCCTGATCATGTATATCATTTGAACAAAGCCTTATATGGCCTTAAACAAGCTCCCAAAGCTTGGTACGAAACTCTTTCAAAATTTCTAACTGATCATGATTTTTCTGTTGGTTCAGTTGATAAGACTTTGTTCAACTTTGCTAAGAATGATCACATTTTATTAGTTCAAATTTATGTTGATGATATCATATTTGGGTCAACTAACCCCAAATTATGCGAAAAGTTTGCTAAGCTAATGCAGGATAAGTTTGAAATGAACATGATGGGCGAACTGACATTCTTTCTTGGACTTCAAGTGAAGCAACTGGAAACTTGTATATTCATCCGTCAGACTAAATATACAAAGGAGCTGCTGAAAAAATTTGGCTTGGAATCATGTTCAGCTGCAAATACTCCCATGAGCTCATCAGTAAAATTGGACACTGATCAAGGGGGAATATCAGTTGAGGCAACATTATATCGAGGTCTAATAGGTCCATTGTTGTACCTAACTGCCAGTCGTCCTGATATTGTATTTGTTGTCTGTATGTGTGCTAGATTTCAAGCAAATCCTAAGCAATCACATTTCTCAGCTGCTAAAAGAATTTTGAAATATCTTAAGGGTACACTATGGTATTCTAAAGACTCTAATTTCAATTTAGTTAGATATTCAGATGCAGATTATGCAGGATGTAAGCTTGATCGCAAAAGTACAAGTGGATCTTGTCAGTTTCTAGGAGACAGACTGATCTCTTGGTTCAGTAAAAAGCAGACATCCATAGCTACCTCAACAACTGAAGCAGAATACCTTGCTGCTGGTAGTTGTTGTGCACAACTGATCTGGATCCAGCAACAACTGAAAGATTATGGAGTAATTACAAATGAATCGCCCATATTTTGTGACAATACGAGCACAATTGCCATTACCTATAATCTAGTTCTTCAATCAAGGACCAAGCATATAAATGTCAGGCACCACTTCATTAGAGATCATGCTCTGAAGAAGGACATCAGACTGGAGTACATTTCAACTGAGCAACAAGCAGCTGACATCTTCACCAAACCATTACCCGAGACTAAGTTTTCTTAATTTCGCAATATTCTTGGTTTAATTGACTTGTCTTAAAATTGTTGTTGATGCTATTTTACTAATAAAACTATTTGCAGAAAATAAGAACACAACAACAAATTGGAAATGATACTTTATTAAGAATAAAATCGATTCCACATTACAGAAGATAACTTAGAACCAACTGAATCTTGCCATTCTGTAATCCAATTATTCAACTCATAAATTCGGATTCTAGAAAATGATTCGGTTGTAAAAATCTTCTCAATTACATGACATTCCTCCCAAAACATTGCATGTAACAGAACATTGTCATCAAACAGGTCTGTAACATGCCTGGCTTCAAAACGATCAATGTATTTTCTTGCTGTTGCTGCTTGAGCACGAGAAGGAGCAGCACCACTATTACTTATCCTCTGCAAATCATGAATTTTGAACCATGTTGACATCAGTTTCGTCAAGACATATTCCTCCATCGTGTTCTTCAACTATTCCAAATAAGAACTTAATTGTTCGGTAACTTGAATATGCGTACTGCTGCATGCATCAGAATTACTTGAATCTGACATATTGAACTGTTATATATCACATTTTTCTCTATCGTCCTTTTTATAGACATATGACATTAAATGTTGAAGAAGCTAAAGAGGCTCGAGTCAACCGAAGCGTTTTTCTCATTTACCCAGGCTTCTTATTTATCAGTTGTTCATTATTAACTGATATCAGTTTGTCATTTATTTATTAATGCTTAACTGATTTCAGTTCATAGTCAACTGATAGAAGTTAATCTTTCATCAGTTCATCTGTTTAAAGTTCGCAATTCATATATATATAACAACTGATGAAGTTTATCATTTGCAGGAAAGAGAAAAACAAAGTTAAGCTCATATAAATACTTTATTCAACCATAAATGTTAGCACGGATTACATCATCATATTTTTCCTCTACAACAATTATCCACATTTTCAACCAAGCGGATAAAGGTCCGGTAGATGTCTTGTCAAAGCCCTGAGAACCAGCTATGCGCTTAAGGATTTTCAGCTCCTTTCGAAGCATTAGCTGATAGAGATGACCATCCTTAAAGACGTCCACCGACACAGCTATGTTCAAGTGCTCCCGCAACTTTTCATCTCTGCCACCAGTTTTGGAGTGGTAGCCTCCCCAGTATTGTACAGGAACTCAAGCTTCTGTAACTTTTCCCAGTAGTGAAGACTCTTATAGAAGACCTCATCTTCTATAACAGCCTTCCTAGCCTCCAGAGCAAATGGCGAAGCACTCAAGCTACTCGTATCTTCCATTCTTTTTGTCTTGAATATTTTCACCAATATAACTGAAACTAACCGTGTTACTTCTATTTATAGCCGAAAGTCATGGAAGCTGAAGGGCCGTCAACGTTTCAGCAAACGATAATCTTTCTGACCCTTAAATTTATTTTATATCGTCACTTTAATTATTCTATGCACCGATTAAGGGGGAATATCAATTTTTGAAAATGTTAACTGAGAGGACAATTGTTTGTGAATTCTCAACTGAAATGAATCAGTCTCCCAACTGATTGTTCAGCTGGATATTTTACAAATCTTCTCGTATAAGTTAACAAATTAAAAAACTTATTATATTCCAAATCAACTAACGTGACTGCAGTTTCATAACGTGGCCTATTTTAAACCGCTTACTTTTTGCACACACGTTTACAGCACACGTACACATATTTTTATTCAATTTTTTTTGGACTGACACGTGTTCCGAATTTGAACAGTCACGAACAAATGTACTATGCCCGCCTCAATTCAGTTTTCTTTCTTACGCATACAATCAGTTCCTAAGAGTATACTAATTCCAAAGCTTATCTTTTACGAATTTCAGATCAGTTTACCTTTCGAAATGGCGAATCAAATCCCAGCTCACATGTTGAACGCTATGGCCATTGATTTTGACTCAATTTTATCAGTTCAAGAAGCTGATGTTAAGAACGTCTTTCTGAAGATTGAATTTGCTGGTCTCAGGATGTTTTTGGGACAATCTTCGCAGGAGATCTACCACAAGGAAGTAAATGAATTCTATTTGAAGGGGTTTGTCACCACTGATGGAAGCATCTCTGTAACTGTCAATAGTCCGCTGTTGATCTTATCTGAAGAGACCTTCGGAGAAATTTTCTCGTTGCCAACTGATGGGTACGTCAGCTTCTCTGAAGTCAAAACATCTGACATTGAAGAAATGCAATCCTTGCTGTCTGCTGATGGGCGGAAAATTAAAGTTTCCGATCCTAAGAAGGAACTGAAGCATGAAGTTCAGTTATTAGCCGACATTGTGGCGAAGGGCATATTGGCTAAAGCAGGCTCTTATGCTGCCCTTACTCTTGAGAAATTCCAAGTGATGACCATCATCTTGGGAGAGAAGAAAGCTAACTGGAGGCACATTATCTTCAATATTCTAAAGAATATGCTTCAATCTACCAAACAATCAAGAGGCTTTGCCATTCAAATCAGTTATCTTCTGAAACTAAAGGGATTGGTAACTGACAATGCTGGAAAATCCTCAAAGTTCAAGGTCTTCACTGCCAAGAACATCTTGCCACCAAAAACCAAACAGGAGGTTGGGACGCAACCACCTGCTCCAACACCAGTCAAGAAGGCTAAAAATTTGGCCCAACTGAAGAATGCAAAACGAAAACCGATTATCAGAGAATCAGATTCGGAGAAAACTCCTTCTCCTAAGCTTGTCAAGAGACCGAGGACGTAAAGGACTAAACCAATAACAGCGGTGAAATTCATTCCAACTGAGAACTTGACTCAATCAGCTGCTCAACAGCCTATTCAGGCTATACCTTTGCAGGTTGTTCCACCTGATGATTCAGTTGCTGAAGAAGAGGCACCCGCTAAAATAAGAGCTCCCTTGACTCATGTAAATCGCCCTACCATTTTGCCTTGGGCCAGATCTAAAGGCGTTATATTGAGGGAACCAGTGGACACTAATCATTCTGGTCTGGATATTCCTCACATTCTCACAACTGACAAAGGAAAAGGTAAGCTAGTTGAAGAGCCAAGGCCATCTAATGTCATCCAAACTCACATTGACCAGGTTTGGGAACAGGTCAATGCATTTTCCACGGCGAAACTGAAATCTTTTGATAGTTGGTAGAAGTTCAGGACTGAAATTTTGCCAAAGAGCTGAAGCGCAAATCCCAACTGAAAAAGTTTATTAAACTTGAAGAGATTGTCTCGAAAATAGTCAAAGCTGCTACGATTGCCCAGGCATTGGAGAGGTAAAAATATTTCATTGATCAGATTCGAGTCAAAAAGCTGACTAAAATGGTTGAAGAGCTGAAATCCAACTACAATCTCGTAGGTCCAACTGCCTATTATGATAGAGCTGTGTTCACCCAACTGGACACAGATCTTAGTGGGCTACAAATGGAATCAGATTTTGGGAACAGGATAGAGAATTGGTTCTCCCTGCAAAATCCTCCCGTTCAAAAGCAAAATAAGATACACTCTCCACCCAGCAGAAAGCGCTATCTCCAAAACCAGCTGCTGAAAAACCTGTTCAGGATGTGCCACAATCATCTGCTGGAGAAGATCAGATGTACTCTGAAGCTGAGCTGACTTTTGCCAACATTGATGAAATCATTCAAGCAGTGGCGAAAGAATCTCTTATGAGTGAACCCATCTCTGAAGAAGTTGATCACTCAACTGATCAAATCGCTCAAGAGGTTCCTATCTCAACAGAAGTACCAGTACAGTCTGTTGTTGTTGAAATAGAAGATCAAACAGTGGTGGCTAGCCATTACCAAATCAACAGATTGCTGAAAAACTTCCAACTGATGAGCCAGCTCAGATCACAACTGATTTTAAAAAAGATGCATCAGCTCATGATCAATCAACTGAAAATCCTGCAGTCTCTCATATTCAGCAGGAAAATATCTCTGCTGATCATCATCAATCTTCACCTCCTACAGTCCAAGTGGCAGTAACTGAAACAGATGTTCCAGCACAGACTGTTTCTGAAACGATGATATCTGATAAGACCATGGTGGTCTTGGATCAAGTTTCAACGGAACCAGGAACATCTTGTCAGTCTCCACCTCATTTTTCTACAGATTTTGATAAAGTTCGGGAAGATATTAAGGAAATTCAGCAGAAAATGAATGAAATGATCAATCATGTATACAAGATCCAGCATACTCAATTAGAGCGTTCTCTGAAACTGGAACACTCTGAAAAATTCAACTATCAGAAACTGACGACAATTCAAGATGCTTTAACATCTCTCTCTCGAACAGTGGATGATATACAGAAGAACAGAGTATTGGTTAAGAGTCTCTCAGTGACTCAAGACTCTATCAGCAAGAGAGTTGATGTTGTGGAGACACTTGTATCAAGAAAGATAGATGTACTTCAAATCGCTCTAACCTCTGCTGTTGAAAACGTATCCAACTCTGTCAATTTTCTATCAACAGATGTTCGAAGATTATACTTGAAGATGGAGCTGTTTGACAAAAAGGGGGAAGATATCAAAGAGATTCTAGAACAGAAGAAATATTCTCGTTGAAGAAAAATCTCTACAAGTCTATCTATCTTGTATTTGTGTGGATTATTATTCAGCTGATCAAGATCAACCTCCTATTTTATCTACAAAACCTCTTATTTTATCTACAATGTTTTCAGATGATCAGTTATTATTCACTTAGTTTTGTCAAACACCATAAAGGGGGAAATTGTTGGAAACGAAATTCCGGCGTTTGACAAAATATGAAATTCTGGAGTTTGACAAACTGATCAACCAACTGATACGCGCAACTATATTCAGCAAACTGAACTTAACAACTGGAATCAGCAGATCTAATAAAGAAAACTGATCAGTTGTTGTTGGAAACGAAATTCCGGCGTTTGGCATAATATGAATCAAATTATAAATTCTAGAGTTTGACAAACTGATCAACCAACTGATACGCGCAACTATATTCAGTAAACTGGACTTAACAACTGAAATCAGCAGATTTAAACTGATCAGTTGGAAACCGATCACTTGATATATTCAGCCATATGCTTCCTTCAACTAACATGTCTCGGGAAAGAACATTCAACCGACAAAGAGACATAGCAGATTGCAACTGAATGCGAAACGCCGCACTTCAATCAATACAGCTTAGAACAACGCATTTCGGCTAAAGCAATTAAGACGCCGCATTACAATAAATGAAGCAAACAATGCCCAAGGAATGATGAAGTGGCAATCAACGGATACAAAGATTCAAACATATCTCGAGTTACCGTTGGAAGAAAAGCTTATAAATATGACAGAAGAACAGCTGAGGAAAATAGCACACATATCACTCTATTCAAAGCTTGATGTTACTCTGTCAAAATCTCAGCTCACCCTTACTTGATTTATTCGTAGCAGTCAAGGCTACAATCTGAGCTCACTAGCACTTTGTAATAATCGTTAAATTTGATAGTGCTAAGATCAGTTACGCACTAAGAACATTTTGTAATACTAAGAGTTTCAGTTTTTTGCAGTGATAAGTCCAAACTGAAGTGGGTCAGTACAAATCTTGTATTCGATCAAAGTCTTTTAGTGGAAATCCTATCCTTGAGATAGAAGGGGTGACGTAGGAGTAATTGAAATCTCCGAACATCCAGAAACAATCCTTGTGTATTTTATTTCAGTTTTGTATTCCATCTTTCAGTCAGTTAATTTCCGCAACTACTTCAGTTTAACTGATTGTCATTGACCAGCAAGATTCCGAGAATCAGTTTCTCACCAAACTGAACTCAAAACTCGAAAAGATCAGTTTTAATTGAGAGTGTTTATTCAACCCCCCCTTCTAAACACTCTTGCTACGTTAATCGATCCTATCAGATTCTTTGTCACTCAGAATCCAAGATTTTCGAGTGAAGTTGCGGTGGCCTGAATTTACGAGTGAGTTTACTCAATACCCACAAAGAATTAGTAAATGATAAAAAAAAATAATCAACAGCTTAGTGGTGGCTTGCTAACTCGTGGCGATATAATTGTATAGACTGCAGATTTTTTGGGTCTGTTGAGTTGAGTATCGGTCTGATAATACACTATATCACCGGTGTCACTTACGTAGCGGTCCTTTCTCATGCTACTTAAGAGGATTCCTATCAAGTGAAATGGAAGGGGAGCGGATTTTTTAGGTTCTCTGTAATACTTCCCCAATACCGGCTTAGCTGCTTCATTCTGCATCACAAAATTTTGGTGACCATGAAGTTTAGATAGAACGATAATCACATGAAAACTGATGGGAGAAGCTTGCATTGGGAAGAGCCAACACTTACTGCTTCTAACAAATTATAATGCGGGATTTTAGGGAAGAGGTGATGTATAACATGAGTTCCTATGTCATGGTGGATGTTGTTTATCCATCCATAATCACGATCAAGAGTCGTTAGACCTCCTCGCAGATAACTCCATTCCTGTAACACCGAAATATTATATATCACCAGAAGAAAAGGTCTAGTTTCGAAAATTATTTGTGCTTGGTTGTTTATAATTTCTCAGATAACTGGTTTATATGAGAAAAATATCGATAGTTCCAGGGCGAATTTCTGCATCCAGGAACAGTATCAGTAAAAAATGTAAAAGATATGTAACCTTTCCGCGATACCAAGGAAGCACATCCTCATGGCCATGGTGATGTAAGTAGGTAACCAAGTCAAGCCACATCACAAAGCCCTGCATTCACCAATTCAAATTTCATGCTTTACAAATATGGTTCAAACGAACATATCAGGGATGATAAGGCTAACTCCTAATCAAAGCTATTCAACTCATAGTGGCATTAGATGTATCTACTTTTAATGTTCAAGAAAAATTTAAAATCATGGGAATAAAGTTTCATTTCCCAGCACATAAAAAATCGTTGCCTCGAGTTCACGAATGCCCAGCTTGCCAAATGATTATGTTTTTAGCAACAACATTGGTGACATAATAAATGGATATCAGCGACTAACCAAGTATGGTACGCCATAGAGTTTGAGCAACTGGATAGGACCTATAATAAACGACAATCCTACAAGCAATGCAGCCATTGCAGTCCAAGAAACTGTCGAGGTTATTACGTCTTCCTTCTCGTTCTTGACGAACAAATCACTGTTAGGGTCAAAATGCGAGCCTTTTTTCCCAGGACTCCTGCCCCACTATCATAAAACAAACCAAGCAAAACTAATCAGGTAACTCTATTTAGAGAAAGATTGAAACTATTCACGCTAAAGAAACATCATTCCAAATCTTCTGCTATAGTCGGTAGTGTGGCATCCATTAGCTCGATCAGTTACATAGACATACATACATATAGACACACACACATATATATAGGACATATAGAATTAGTATCAAAAGCTGTAGAAGATATGCCAAAAAACAGGCAGCTTACCAAATAAATGGGATACGCTAGCAAGGGGAAAGGCAATGTGAACCTCAATATCTTGGTAACAATATCCAAACCCCTGTATGTCTTCTCAGGCAACTGGAAATAAAGAAATGAAGAAACCAACAGTCAATCCATATTTTTTTGACACCAAAACAATATATCAATGTTTTTTCAATAATAGAGAAGGAAAAATTAGTAATATTTACAGGGTGCCAAGATTCATCATTCTCCACATGTCCATGGTTCTGATGATGAGTCCTATGACTAATTCTCCTGCAGGAATCATGCACTCATTTCAAGTCGATTTTCCACATGATTTCTTATGAGCAAAGCAATAGGTATTCTTGAAACTCATTAAAAATATGAAACATGGTAGCATACCATCCATGGCAGGGAACCAAGATCGAAGAATGAAGAAGATGACCAACAACACCATTCAACTTGGGATTATTCGAAAAACTTCCATGGCCACTGCATAATTTAGGACCAAAGAAATAAACCCTTTTCAAATAGCACAAAGAATTAAACAAAATCCAACACAAAATAACAAATCAAACAAAAGAAACACTTCCTTGAAATTCAATCAAAGAAAAGCTAGAAAAGAAGTGTACCAGTCATGTCCTAGAACAAAGAGAGCCCAGAACATGGTCCCCTGAGCAAACCAATACAGAGGCCAAACCACCCAATTGTTAAAATAAGCCGCCACAGCAGCCAATCCTAAAACCACAGCTACATCTCTAACAACATAGCTCATGGACTTCCATGGATCCTTAACCCAACAATGCTTCGGAATTGCATTCTTAATATCAGACAACTTAAATGAAGGTGGTGAAGCGGGGTCAAAAAACTCCTCACCACCGTTCAATATTCTCTCTCCCCCCTCAATTTCTTCATCAACTTCCTGAACTCTAAATGTGGCGCTCACTTTCAAAACCCAATCTCTCTCTTTATCAATCCCACTAAACAAACAAGATGAGGAACCATTTCCACGATCTGCCCGGAAAAATCTCAGCTTGGGGATACTGGAATTCAAGGGAGGCTGGTCACGGCCAGTTCTTGGTGTAGGATAAATTCTTGGAAGCGGCCTCAAACCACATTCTGATAAAACCCATCCAGCCATTTAAGAAATGCCCCCCCACTTCAGAATCCACCCAAAATTTCGGCTATTTAAAGATTTTTCTCTCGGAAGTGGGAGAGGCAAGTGGGTGGTTACTGAATGGGCTTGAGGAATCTTTATGTGCGTGTGATTATTAGTTAGCTGGAAAATATTAAGATAACACAACGGATTCTCTCCTCTAGTTTTAGCTCGAAGAAATTAATCTCCTTCGTGGTTCTTGAAATTAAGTTTTGTTTTTGCAAAAATTTGGTCCGTTTATACAGAAAAGCAGACCCTCTTTCTCCGCCACTTTCCAATCCCAATACTGATGTCTACGCGGAATAAAAAACCAAGAACAAATAACGTGAAAAAGATCTTACTGGTGTATTCAATCCAGAGTTAAAAGAAGACTTTCATGGATTTGATAGATTTTTATTGACTTTTACAGAATATCACAGATTTATAAATAAATTTATGTGGATTAATGTAGACTTTTTTGCAAGATTTTTATAGACTTTTGTGAATTTTTTTTATAGGATTTTATAAATTTTGTTCTTAATTATAACATATTATTTTTTTATTAATTTCTTTGAACCAAATATTAATTGACATATATAACATATTCATTTTGAAATAATTTTTCAATATTTATATTAATAAATAAATTTACTTATTTAAAAGTTAAATCATTTAATTATTAGATGTGTATATATGTGGGTTTGTATGCATGTTTGTAAATTTTTTAAAATACATCAATTGATTAATATATAACATTGTTTTTGAATTAAAAATATACATGTGAAAAGAATATTATTTAGCATTGTGTGGATATAATTTTGTATAAAAATATCATAGCTTACATATTAATTGAAAATGCTTAAAAGAATTTAAAAAATAATGGTTTTTGCGAAGCTATTCAATTATTAAGAATTAAGCGATATTTTTTTGAATCATCTTTTATTATTATTGAATATTACATTAATTTTTATAAATCATAAATTAAAAATCACAAAATCAATTTTAAAATTCAAAATTTCCTATGATATTAAAATAAAATATTATTAAATGAACAATCAGCCAAAAAATGAAAATTTTGAAAATGAAAGATGAAAATATGTATAGAGATACACTTCGAAAATTTGAGAGTGTGATAGAGATAGATGAGATGAGAGAAGATAAGAAAAGAGGTGATGTGAAGTGACAGAGAGAGAAATAAATAGATTTTGTATGAGTTAGAAGTTTTAAAAATCTATCCAAATCTTTGGTTTGAATCAAATACAAATTTTGACAATTTATAGTTGTACTTTATGCTTTAATGTTTGTATGTTAATGAATTTCATGAAATTATTAAAATTCTATTGAAAATTTGAATATCTATGGACTTTTATAGAGTTTTTAAAAGTCAATGTTGAATACTACTTGACTTTTTAAAACACTATAAAAATCTATTTTGAATACCACTAGACTTCTATAGAGTATGTAAAAGTCTTAATTGAATAGATCTAGACATTTAAAATCTACAGAAGTCATTAAAAATCAATAAATCTACTATATTGAATACACTCCTTTTAGTGTTTTTGTCGTGGTTGGATCAGGTGAATGTGAGGACAAAATTTAATGTTTTCTTTCAATATTTTTTTCAATCGAATTTGCCTTAAAAAGCTTGCTTAATATGATATTTGCATGTTACTAAATTTAGTTTTGAGACTTGAACTATTCAATACTCAAAAAATAATTACTACGAGTTCCGTTACAAAAAAAAAAGTGAAAAATATTATAGCCCGATGCTTAATTATGCCCCACAATTTTATTCAAACTAATATGCTATTATCTCCATATATATTAGTTCGTCCTGAAAGTATATTTTTAATGTTATTTGAGCTGTTATTTAAGTAGAATAATTTTATTATTTTTAATTTACTATATTTTAAAATTATTTTTATATTTTTTAGATCATGAGTCTAGGTCTGACCCATGACTCGAAGATGGTCACTAGGTACCTCTATTACTTGTAAATTTTGGCATGCAGACACATGTGAATAGTTTAAATTTATTGTAAAATATGATTCTGTAGTAGTAAATTTTTGTGTATAATATAATGATATAGAGTCATTTGAGCTTTTTATTATGTTTTGTTTTATTTTATTTTAAAATTAATTATATTGAAATGTGTCATCAATATGTTAGGTGACATACAAGAATTAAATGAGGGTTGGCATAATTGACGAAGAAAAATGATGTTTCATACCTCAGAGTTTGGTTATAAATAAACACACAAGTCGACCATTTCATTCATCTAATTCTCATGCAATTCATTATATTCTTGAATTTTCTTCTTCTTCCTATTAGTTCTATAATATTTATCAGGTGTTTGTTCTCCTTTATTAAGATAATGTATGTTTTTTTTTGAAACACAATGAGTGGTTGTACACTATAAAATATGATTGAAGAATTCTTTTCATCTTTTCGTAGTTTTTACCCTAATAATTTTTAGGAGTTTTTTTACTTAACTCTCGGTATCAAGTTTTATACTTTATTTTCATATTATTATCTCAAATTGTCGCATGTGAGACCATCAAAAGGAAAAAAAACTAGCATATTTTTTGTGACATCTAATAATTTATAATGCTGCTATAATTTTTTTTCGTAACGCTCACATTTTGAAAATAAACACTTAAATATTTTGCATGCATTCAAGCCTACTTAAGAAAAATACCATTTAAAAATAATCATAAACATTTGACAATTAGAAGAAATACTACAGTTTAAAATGATCGGATTAATTCAAGTAGGTAAACGAAAGCATGAGCAATAAAAAATATTAGTAATCATCAGTATATCGAAACCAGTGTATAAAATATCCATGTCCTCTCATCTCTCCAAAAATCGTGATATGCGAATAAGAGTGGTCCTCGGGTCATGCGCACTTCCAGGCATGCCTACTTAGAGTTCGGCACCTCTAGTCCCCTCAATATCCTGCTCACCTGCATCATACACGCTTAGTTAGTCCAAAGACTCAACACACCTGTACCGTGCTAACAAATACATATACATAACAAGCAGTAGTGAAAAATATCGTAATCAACATACATTTCTTGTCTGCTGTAAAATCGTTTGCATAAACGAGACCTGTCAAAGCACGTTAATGATCATAGCACATATCATCAAAAAAACATATACGTGTACATTTTCTTAATTTGAATTCCATTCTTCAGCTGTGACTTTCGTATTATCATCTCATTCGATAGATCATCTACGTATAACCAAGGTACCCGGTGACAGAGGCATCAGCGACGACATTACCCGTCCACTGAGCCGCAACCTTTCGTGTCATCATGTTAGTCACAACCAACTCTCATTCTTCAAAATATGTGTCATCATATTCACTACTTAAATAAAAGCATGCATATATATAATTTTTCCTTCAAACCAAGCATGCAACGTATTTATCCTATTTTCATAAAAATCATAAACATGATGCATAATAATTAAAAATATGATAATATTGTGCTCAGGGCGCTGTCAGGACTAAAACTCACCCCGGGGTGTAAAATGACCATTTTACCCCTGGACCTCTAAATTTCGACCCGAAGTCTACCAAAGTCCTTAAAATGTCCCAAAACATATTTAAAAGTATTTCTTAGACGTAAACTCGAGTATGTTTCAAAACTTAATCGAATCGTTTAAAAACTTGGGCCTGAGCTCCGGTTTTAACCCGAATCGACTCGAAACTTAACCAAACATTTCCTAGCTTTTTACCACTCCTTAAAAACATCTTAAAGACCCTAAAACAATCAATACTAGACCAAAAATTCCTTCGAACCAACCCTGAAAGTTGCTGGAAAATAAACAACTAACGCCCATCGAAAAACCCTAGCTCACCGAACCAGCAATATTTCGACCCTAGCTCAAAATCGAATGGACCAGCTCCTGACCAACCTCTCCTAGGCCACCCTAGGATCCTATTGGACTGAACCAAAACACGAGATCAGCACCATGCATGTTGGAAATTGCGATCGCTCGCTAGACTCCAAGGAAACCCAACCCACGTTAATCTCCTGTTGAACCTTTCTAGGCCTTTTCTCAGACCCACCAGGGTCTGTTCCATGGCTTGGATCAGTCCTTGCGTTGCTGGCCCGACCCTGCACGCGATCTCCACAAAACCGAACCATACAAGGGACGGCACTCTCGATCTACATCAACCCTACTCAAATCTCGACTCTAGCACAATTTCCCTTAAACCATGACATGCCTCGGCCCCCTAGAAACAATAGCCATCACTCTCTGCTTCCTACTCAGAGCATCTGCAAGCACATTAGCTTTACCCGAGTGATGGCTAATGTCACAATCGTAGTCCTTGACTAGCTCTAGCCATCTCCTCTGTCTCATGTTCAGTTCTTTCTATGTGAAGAAGTACTTCAGGTTCTTGTGATCAGCAAAAATCTTGCACTTCTCCCCATACAGATAGAGCCTCCAAATTTTCAAAGTGAAGACCACTGCTGCTAGCTCGAGGTCAAAATTCGGATAGTTCTTCTCATGGACCTTCTGCTGTCTGGATGCGTAGGCTATAACTCGGTCCTGCTGCATCAGAACCACGCCCAAACCGAGCTTTGAATCATCTGTGTATACAACAAACTCTCCCTGCCCTGATTGCAGAGCTAGAACCTGTGTTGTGGTCAATGCTATCTTCAATCTGTCAAATCTCTCCTGACACTCAGATCCCCAAATAAACTTGACATTCTTCTTCGTCAAGGCAGTCATAGACACCGCAATAGAAGAGAAGCCCTGAATGAACTTCCTGTAGTAACCAGCTAATCCCAAGAAGCTGTGGATCTCTGTCACGCTCTTAGGCACTGGCCAATCTCTGACTGCCTCGACCTTTCTGTGGTCAACCTCAATACCATCCTGAGATACAATGTGGCCCAAGAATGCCACTTTGTTAAGCCAGAACTCGCACTTTCTGAACTTGGAATACAACCATCTGTCCTGTAGAGTCTGCAGTATGGTCCTCAGATGCTGACTGTGCTCCTCTCTGCACTTCGAATAGATCAGAATATCATTAATGAAAACTATGATGAACTGATCCAAGAAAGGCTGAAACACGCGATTCATGAGATCCATGAAGATCGCTGGCGCGTTCGTCAAACCGAAGGGCATCACCATAAACTCATAATGCCCGTAACGCGTCCGGAAGGCTGTCTTGTGCACGTCAGCCTCTCTCACCTTCAGCTGATGGTATCCGGATCGGAGGTCTATCTTCGAGAACACTGATGCTCCCTGAAGCTGATCAAACAAATTTTTGATCCTCGGCAACGGATAGTTATTCTTAACTATGAGTCTGTTCAACTCTCTGTAATCAATGCACAGTCGCATGCTGCCATCCTTCTTCTTGACAAACAGTACTGGTGCGCCCAATGGAGAAAAGCTAGGGCGAATGAATCCCTCATCTAGCAAATATTGTATCTGATCTTTTAGTTCTTTCATCTTGGTAGGTTCTAGACGGTAGGGTGTGTAACGCTCTGACCCGGTTTCAAAAAAAATAACAGCGGAATTTAAAATTTTTTTTGAAGGGAGGAAGGATTTAAAATACATTACAATATATAAACAAAAGTTAATACATGATCAATCAAATGAGGCAACAAAATACAAAACATCATTTTTGTGATCATGTCAAAATACTTGCAAAATAGTCTTCTTCCTTCCCTCTCTTATGCATATGACCCCGGCTCCAATCAACGTCCCGGTTTGTCACTCTTATCTGCATCACATGAATAACTGAAATGAGTATGAAACTCAGCAAGTGGAACTCTTACATAGCAATGTACATATACCATACTCTGTAAAACGTGGCTTTGAAAACATTAAAATACCATCAACTCTGAAACACGAATATCATAGAATGAATAACAATAACGATGGTATTTTTCTTTTCTCTGTTGGATTGATATCTATATAGTATCTCTGTCTCTGTGCCTCTATCCCATCGATATGAATCGATAACTCTGAGGGATATAAGCCTATGGTCGTTGATCAACTTATTGCATGCAATCTCTGACTATGTATCTATCAATCCAATAAAACATTTGAATTCTCTCTTTGGCATTAAAACAAACACTTTGAAGACTATCTTTTCTCTTGTATTCCCTTTGACATGGTTGAGACATAAAATGCCTCTAATATACAACAAGGTGTATTAATACATAGCATGAATCAAATGGAAGGGAATAACACTTTAAAACCATTGAAACACAATACATATATTATCATGTGAGCACAAGAAATGAAATTCCACTTACAACACTTGGAACCTTGAATCTACTCTCTTGGTACACAACCTACAACAATAAACCATAAACTTCACCATCAACATCTCAATAATCATAAACCCATACCATAAACTTCATAAAGCTAACACACTCTAAATACCCAAGACTTCTCCCAACACCATAAACCAAGAAATAATCAAAGCCACAAGCTTACCTTAGCTCCTTGAACTCAAAATAACCTTGTTCTCTCTTCAATAATCCAACAAGAAGCTTGAATCTAAGAAATAAAAGAAAGAAAATGGAACCCTAGCTTCCCTTGAGCTGAAGAAATCGAGAATGAGGAGAGAAATGAGGGAAAAGTGAACCAACTCATGTATTTAAGCACTTAAATCCAAAAACACGACTTTACTGTTCACGGACCGCGGGTGCACTGAACAATAGAGTGCGGGTGCACTCTGGTTACTCTGCGCACAGCTTCTCCAAAGATTGCCTCCGAAACGCCTCTGCCCTTCATAATTTGGAAAAATGGTAAACTACAAAGTTGTAGCTCTATGTCTTGTCTTGAACCTCTCCAAATATTAGATCATTTGGAGGTCTGAGTTAAAAGTTATGCTAAATCTCCCAACATGTGTCACTGGAGGAACGTCGAAACACACGACACACTTTGGGGCACTTTTGGCTTACCTTCCACGATGATTTGAACAAAACTCAAAATAAGAAAGTTACACCTCTACGTCTTATCTAACCACTCCTATTGGCCTCATAACAATTGGCTCAACATACGAATTACCATGAATTAAATCGCAACGATGCTACAACAACTACACAACAACTATAAACAACAATACTATAAACCATATATCACAACTCTTAACATCAAAACTATACATAAACTTAACCAAATAGTCCATAAGCATACAAAATCTTAAACCGTACCGTTCACCAGGCTTGGATATTACAATCTCCTCTCCTTAGAGGAATTTCGTCCCCGAAATTGACGTCACTGCGCAAACAACTCGGGATACTTCTCTTTCATCTCATCCTCTGGTTCCCACGTGACTTCTTCAATCAAATGATTCCTCCAAAGGACTTTAACAATGCCGATCTCTTTGTTTCTCAATACTTTAATTTTGCGATCCAAAATCTGGACCGGAATCTCTTGATAAGTCAAATTCGGCGTCAAATCCAATGGCTCGTGGCGAAGAACTTGGGAAGAATTTGCAATATATTTCCTGAGCATAGAGACGTGAAAAACATTATTAACTCTGTCAAGATCTGGCGGTAGGGCTAACCTGTAGGCTAGATCACCACTTCTATCCAAGATCTCAAATGGGCCAATAAATCTCGGACTCAACTTTCCCTTCTTGCCAAACCGCATCACACCCTTAAGAGGTGCTATCTTCAAGAACACATGATCGCCAACCTCAAACTGCAATGGCCTACGACGCACATCGGCATAACTCTTCTGTCTCGACTGCGCTGTCTTCATTCTCTCTTGGATAACAGCAACAACATCAGCAGTCTGTTGGACTAACTCTGGACCCAACATCTTCCTCTCACCAATCTCATCCCAATACAAGGGAAATCTACACTTCCTACCATAAAGTGCTTCATACGGTGCCATGCCAATTGTCGCTTGGTAGCTATTATTATACGTGAACTCAACAAGAGACAATTTAGAATCCCAGCTACCAGGATAATCTATAGTACAAGCTCTGAGCATATCCTCTAAAATCTGAATAACTCTCTCTGATTGACCATCGTTCTGGGGTGATATGTTGTATTAAATGCTAACCGTGTAACCATATCTCTGTGCAAACTCTTCCAAAACTCTGAAGTAAATCTAGGGTCACGATCAGACACGATCGACACAGGAACACCATGAAGTCTAACAATCTCAGCTACGTACTCTTCGGCATATTGTTTCATGGAATACGTCGTCTTAACTGGCAGAAAATGCACTGACTTGGTCAACCGATCAACAATAACCCAAATAGAGTTAAAACCTTTCTGCGTTCTGGGAAGACCAGTCACGAAATCCATCGTAATGTGCTCCCATTTCCATTGAGGAATCGGCAATGATAACAATGTCCCATCAGGTCTCTGGTGCTCGATCTTCACCTGCTGACAAGTTAGGCACTGAGAAATAAACATGGCAATATCTTTCTTCATACCTGGTCACCAATAGAGTCTACGAAGATCCTGATACATCTTAGTGCTGCCTGGATGTATCGAGTATGGCGCTATATGTGCCTCTGTCAAGAGGTCTCGCCGAATATCATCACCAGGAGGAATGCAAATACGGCCTCTAAACGTCACCAAACCATCTCTATTCGTCGCGAACTCTGAATTACCTCTCTCCTCTGCTCTAGCTCTCAACTCTAACAACTGAACATCAATAGCCTGCTCTCTACGGATCCTGTCCGTCAATGTAGCCCGAATAACCAACGCTGAAAAACGAGCAATGGTTCCAGGAACCACCAAAGCTATCTCCTCTCGCTGCAAATCTAACAACAACGGCTGCTGAATCATAGAACTTAAAGAAGAACTCGACTTACGGCTCAATGCATCCGCTACAACATTCGCCTTCCCTGGGTGGTAACTAATAGTCACATCATAGTCTTTGACAAGCTCTAACCACCGTCTCTGTCGCATATTAAGTTCTTTCTGTGAAAACAAATACTTTAAACTCTTGTGGTCTGTGAAAATTTCACACTTTTCGCCATACAAATAATGTCTCCAGATTTTCAAGGCGAAAACCACAGCTGCTAGCTCCAAATCATGCGTAGGATAATTCTTCTCGTAATCCTTCAACTGGCGAGAAGCATAGGCTATTACTTTACCTCGTTGCATCAGCACTGCACCAAGGCCCTTCTTCGATGCATCGGTATAAACAACAAAGTCCTCTGAACCACTGGGCAATGCAAGTACAGGAGCTGACGTCAACTTATCTTTCAAATCTTGAAACCCACTCTGGCAATCATTGGACCACTCAAACTTCACAGTCTTCCTCGTCAGATTAGTTAACGGCAGGGCAATCTTGGAAAAGTCTGAAATAAAACGACGATAATAACCCGCCAAACCAAGAAAACTGCGTACCTCTTGTACAGTGGTAGGAATAGGCCACTTCTGTATCGCCTCTATTTTCGCTGGATCAACAGCTAACCCATCCTTCGAGACAACATGGCCTAAGAAAGAAATCTGCTCCAACCAGAACTCACATTTCTTCAACTTAGCATACAATCTCTTCTCTCTCAGCAACTGAAGAACAACTCTGAGGTGCTCTGAATGAAGCTCTCCGGTCTTGGAGTAAATCAAATGTCATCGATAAAAACAATGACAAAGCTATCCAAATACGGCTTGAACACACGGTTCATAAGATCCATGAATACTGAAGGAGCATTGGTCAGACCAAAAGACATCACAAGAAATTCATAGTGATCGTACCTGGTCCGGAACGCCGTCTTAGGGATATCAGACTCCCTAACTTTCAACTGATAATAGCCAGATCGCAAATCAATCTTCGAGAACACTGTAGCCCCTTGCAGTTGGTCAAAAAGGTCATCTATCCGTGGCAACGGATACTTCTTCTTGACAGTCACTTTGTTGATTTCTCTGTAATCAATGCACAGCCGCAAAGACCCATATTTCTTCTTGACGAAAAGAACCGGAGCTCCCCAAGGCGAAGAACTCGGTCGAATAAAACATTTATCCAATAGATCCTGCAATTGCGTCTTCATCTCTTTCATCTCTGTAGGGGCCATCCTGTACGGAGCCTTAGAAATAGGAACCGTACCCGGAACTAGATCAATCACAAACTCTACATCTCTGTCCGGCGGTAAACCCGGCACATCATCCTCAAATACATCAGAGAACTCTCTCACAACATCAATATCATCAATATTCAACTTCACAATTCTATCCGTATCAACAATCGAAGCCAAAAATCCATCACAACCTCTAAACAACAACTTCTTAGCCTCAGGACATGAAATAAAAGGAAGGACCAGCGAAGTACCTGCACTGGCGAGCAAACCTTCCCTATTCGATCATCTGTAAATTTCACCGTCTTAGCAACGCAATCAATCACTGCACGGTAAGTTGACAGCCAATCCATGCCAAGTATAATATCAAACGCAACCATCGGAATAACAATCAAATCAGCATAAACCACTCGCTCATCCATTTGAACAGAACACGCATACACAATAGACGTCGGGCACAACACATCCCCCGAAGGCAATACAACATTAAACGGGAGGGGAATAACAGAAGGAACTATACCCAAAGATCTCAAATATAGTTCAGACATAAAAGAATGAGTAGCACCTGTATCAATCAATGTCATAGCTACTCTGCCTGAAATTAAAATAGTGCTAGAGATCAAAGAAGAATCATGGTTTATACCTTCCTTTGTCATGGTAAAGATGCGACCCTTCACCTTCTCTTTACTCGAGCCTCTTGGACAGTCTTTGGCAATATGGCCTGCAGTGCCACAACGGTAACAAGCATGAGGACCAAATCTGCACTCTCCCCGATGATGTCTACTGCACTTGGGACACAATGGCTTCTCAGGATCAAATGGAACTGTCGGTGGTTTAGGACTCGGCTCCAACTTGCCTTTCCCTTTGAAATGGTCCTTTCCTCTATGTCTCGAACCCTGACCCCTCTGAACAACAAACTGCTGCCTCGCCTGTCTCTCTCTGGCAATATCTTTCTCATCTTGCTCGGCCAACAAAGCCTTAGACACAATCTCTTTGAATGTCACCGCCTTCGACATATTGATGTCCCTTCTGATTTCTGCTCGATGGCCTCTAATGAAATGAGCACCCTTGTCTTTGTCGTTGGAGGCAATATACGGAGCAAACAGACAGCCCTCTTCAAACTTCAGAATATACTCATCAACATTCATACCTCCTTGACGAAGCTCTAAAAACTCAGTCACCTTCCGAGCTCGAAGTGCATCTGGGAAATACTTGTCATAGAAAAGATCAGTGAACTCTTGCCACTTCAATGCTGGAACATCAACACTTACCTTGGTAGCATTCCACCAAATGCGTGCAGCTTTGACTAACATGAACACTGCACAACTGATTCTGTCCTTATCTTCATAGTTGAGATGATCGAAAATCGCCTCAAGAGCTTTGATCCACTCTACAGCCACCAATGGATCAGTGCTTCCTGCAAATTCCGGCGGATCCATTCTCTTGGAAGCAGTAAAGATCCCATCGGTCCCAACTGCCTGAGCCACTTGACCTCTTAATTGACCTCTACCTTGGCCTGTACCTTGAAGACGGAGCAACTGCTGGATCTGCTCACTATGGACCTTGGCTTTCTCTTTCAGTAGCTTGCCGAACTCATCGACAACTCTAGAGGAAGAACTATCCTCACCCTCTGCAGCCTTTCTCTTAGGAGGCATACTCCTACAATGTGCTCACATAATACATATCAACCAATGACAATAATTAGATGTAGAAGAAGACATACCCGGACTGTTGAAAGTAGACGAAGTCATATGCATTGGTCCGAAGAACGGTGCTCTGATACCACTAGATGTAACGCTCTGACCCGGTTTCAAAAAAAATAACAGCGGAATTTAAAATTTTCTTTGAAGGGAGGAAGGATTTAAAATACATTACAATATATAAACAAAAGTTAATACATGATCAATCAAATGAGGCAACAAAATACAAAACATCATTTTTGTGATCATGTCAAAATACTTGCAAAATAGTCTTCTTCCTTCCCTCTCTTATGCATATGACCCCGGCTCCAATCAACGTCCCGGCCCGTCACTCTTATCTGCATCACATGAATAACTGAAATGAGTATGAAACTCAGCAAGTGGAACTCTTACATAGCAATGTACATATACCATACTCTGTAAAACGTGGCTTTGAAAACATTAAATACCATCAACTCTGAAACATGAATATCATAGAATGAATAACAATAACGATGGTATTTCTCTTTTCTCTGTTGGATTGATATCTATATAGTATCTCTGTCTCTGTGCCTCTATCCCATCGATATGAATCGATAACTCTGAGGGATATAAGCCTATGGTCGTTGATCAACTTATTGCATGCAATCTCTGGCTATGTATCTATCAATCCAATAAAACATTTGAATTCTCTCTTTGGCATTAAAACAAACACTTTGAAGACTATCTTTTCTCTTGTATTCCCTTTGACATGGTTGAGACATAAAATGCCTCTAATATACAACAAGGTGTATTAATACATAGCATGAATCAAATGGAAGGGAATAACACTTTAAAACCATTGAAACACAATACATATATTATCATGTGAGCACAAGAAATGAAATTCCACTTACAACACTTGGAACCTTGAATCTACTCTCTTGGTACACAACCTACAACAATAAACCATAAACTTCACCATCAACATCTCAAAAATCATAAACCCATACCATAAACTTCATAAAGCTAACACACTCTAAATACCCAAGACTTCTCCCAACACCATAAACCAAGAAATAATCAAAGCCACAAGCTTACCTTAGCTCCTTGAACTCAAAATAACCTTGTTCTCTCTTCAATAATCCAACAAGAAGCTTGAATCTAAGAAATAAAAGAAAGAAAATGGAACCCTAGCTTCCCTTGAGCTGAAGAAATCGAGAATGAGGAGAGAAATGAGGGAAAAGTGAACCAACTCATGTATTTAAGCACTTAAATCCAAAAACACGACTTTACTGTTCACGGACCGCGGGTGCGCTATCCCTTGCACCGCGGGTGCGCTATGCCTTCGGCACCTCATCCAAAAATCTGAAACAGTAGACCGCGGGTGCGCTACATTTTGGAGTGCGGGTGCACTCTGGTCACCGCGGGTGCACTGAACAATAGAGTGCGGGTGCACTCTGGTTACTCTGCACACAGCTTCTCCAAATATTGCCTCCGAAACGCCTCTTCCCTTCATAATTTGGAAAAATGGTAAACTACAAAGTTGTAGCTCTATGTCGTTTCGTGAACCTCTCCAAATATCAGATCATTTGGAGGTATGAGGTAAATGTTATGCTAAATCTCCTAACATGTGTCACTGGAGGAACGTCGAAACACACGACACACTTCGGGCCACTTTTGGCTTACCTTCCACAATGATTTGAACAAAACTCAAAATAAGAAAGTTACACCTCTATGTCTTATCTAACCACTCCAATTGGCCTCATAACAATTTGCTCAACATACGAATTACCATGAATTAAATCGCAACGATGTTACAACAACTACACAACAACTATAAACAACAATACTATAAACCATATATCACAACTCTTAACATCAAAACTATACATAAACTTAACCAAATAGTCCATAAGCATACAAAATTTTAAACCGTACCGTTCACCAGGCTTGGATATTACAGGGTGGCTTAGAGATGGGTACTGTACCTGGCATGACCTCAATAGAAAAATCCACCTCTCTGTCTGGTGGAATGCCTGAAACATCGTCAGGGAAACCACTTGAGAGCTCTTTGACCACATCATCATCCTCTAGCCTCTAACTGACTGGCTCAGACACTGATACGTTACTGGCTAGGAATGCCTGACAACCTCTCTTCATAAGCTTCCTCGCGCAAATGCAGGAAATGACGTGAGGCATCTGCTGATGTTTGGATGCCTCGAATAAAAACGGCTTACCACTGGGCGGTCGAACAGATACTAAACCCTGTCGAAAGTCTATGACAGCTCCGTTCAAAGTAAGCTAGCCCATACCCAGAATAATGTTGAACTCTTGCAACTGTAGCACTATCAAGTCTGCCTGCACCATATGCTTCTGTAGTCGAAGCTCCAATTTCCTCACTATCAGGGAGGTAAGCATCTGATCCCAAGATGGAATCGATACTCTGAATCTTGAATCCATCGCCACTGGTATGATTTCTAGTCGCTTTTATGAAAAATTCAGATATAAACGAATGTGTAGCCCCTGAATCTAGCAATGCATGTGTGGCTACACCTGAAATGCATATCCTCCCGATGACAGAACATACCATCAAATCTAATCGTGTTGAAACTTAAATAATTTTCTTACCGGCAATTAACCCAAAATCCTCAAAATTTACTGAATTAACCTTAGTAGTCCTCAAAAATTTTGAAATTAACCACCAAAAATCTTTAAATTTATATTCTAGATCCCTAAAGTTTCGAAAATACACTTCGGCCCTTCAAAAATTTTCGAATTTAGCCCCTATAATTCCCAATTCAAGCAATTTAATCCTTAATTCCAACTAGTTAGAACATGCATCTTAATTCTTCTATGTTTTAAATCCCATAATTACATTCTCATAATAATCAAATCACCAAGTGCAATCAAAGCGGTAAACATATAAAACTTAAGTGTAAAGGTTACCGGTGATCAAAGTAGAGTCTAGCTCCGCCTCAGCCTCCTCGACATGCATCACATCACATAAGCCTTGCCGGCAGTGGGACTCTTGTTATGAGGGCAATCTTCCGTCTTGTGCCCCTCTTATTTGCATACGAAGCATCTGAAGGTGCCCCACATACATTTGTCATAGTGATATTTGTTGCACTGCTTGCATGGCGGTCTTCCTCCGGTCTGGGAGCCCCTGGTGCCTGAAGTGGTCTCTACTGTCCTGGCCCTCTATACTGTCCCTGGGGCTTCTGCTGCCTCTGCTGCCTCGGTGGCCCCGTATATTGCTTTTTCTGCGGCTGAGAACTGGACTGGGCCTGATACCGCTTCCTCTGCATCTCAAAGTCTATGTCCCGCAGAGCCTGCTTCGCCTGAAAAGCGCAGGCGCTGGCCTAATCATATCCCGTCGGCCTCATCAACATAACATCCCGACGAAGGGTGGGCCTCAGTCCGTCCATGAACTGCCTCAGCTTTTGGGCGGCATCTCTGGCGATGATGGGCATGAAATGGCAGCCCCTGTCAAATTTCCTGATGAATTCTGCCACAGACGAGTCCCCTTGGCGGAGACTCATACACTCCCTCGTCAGGCGTCCCCTGACATCAGTTGGGAAGAACTTGCCATAGAACATCTCTTTGAACCTATCCCAAGTGAGAGTAGTCAAGTCGGTTGCATGGGCGGCTCCCTCCCACCATAAGGACGCATCATCCCTTAGCATATAAATGGCGCACCTGACCCGGTCGCCATCTCTCATCTGTAGGTAGTCAAAGTGCAGCTCCAGCGATCTAACCCATCTTTCTGCCAAGAATGGATCAGTGGTACCCCCGAACTCCTTCGGATTGAGCCATCTAAACTGCTCATAGATATCGGCCTATGGTCGGGGCGCCTGCTGGGCCTGCTCCATCAGTTTAGCTATCCCCTCCAGTACTCGGTTAGCTGTGTCCCCTAGCGGTGGTGGTGGTGGTGGGCCTCTGCCGCCTCCAAGAATGTCATCATGACGTTCTACACTAGGAGCATGTCTGGGAGGCATGATATCTGAATACAGTCTAATTTTAAACGTAACCCATCATGCAATTTAATCTAGTTTTTAAAATAAAAATCTTTAAATCGTGAAAGCATTTAAACATGAATTGTAAATCATAACTCATGTAATCATGCAGGTGATGGCAGTAAATCATTTAAATCAAAAAAGCTTACAGACTTGAGGCTTGAAGACTGAGCGGCAGAAGCTGGTGGTTGCACAAACCTATACAGGAACCTTGCTCTGATACCAACTGTGATGTCTACTAATTTAAAATGCTGCTATAATTTTTTTTTGTAACGATCACATTTTGAAAATAAACATTTAAATATTTTCCATGCATGCAACCCTACTAAAGAAAAATACCATTTAAAAATAATCATAAACATTTGACAATTAGAAAAAATATTACAGTTTAAAATGATCCGATTCATCAAAGTAGGTAAACAAAAGCATGAGAAATAAAAAATATTAGTAATCATCATTATATCGAAACCAGTGTAAAAAATATCCATGTCCTCTCATCTTTCCAAAAATCGTGATGTGCGGAAAAGTGTGGTCCTCGGGTCGTGCGCACATCCAGGCTTGCCTACTTAGAGTTCGGCACCTCTTGTCCCCTCAATATCCTGCTCATCTGCATCATACGCACCTAGTGAGTCCAAAGACTCAACACACATGTACCGTGATAACAAATACATATAAATAACAAGCAGCAGTGAAAATTTCGTAATCAACATACATTTCATGTCTGCTGTAAAATCGTATGCATAAACGTGACTGTCAAAGCATGTTAATGATCATAGCACATATCATCATAAAAACATATACGTGTTCATTTTCTTAATTTGAATTTCGTTCGTCAACTTTGACTTTCGTATTATCATGTCATTCGATGGATCAATCTACGTGTAATCAAGGTGCCCGGCGGCGGAGGCATCAGCGACGACATTACCCATCCACTGAGCCCTTATCATTCGTGTCATCGTGTTATTCACAACCAACTCACGTCCTTTAAAAAACATGTCACCATATTCACCACTTAAATAAAAAGTATGCATATACATAATTTTTCCTTCAAACCAAGCATGCAACGTATTTATCCTATTTTCGAAAAAATCATAAACATCATGCATAATAGCTAAAAACATGATAATATTGTGCTCAGGGCGCTGCCAGGACTAAAACTCACCCCGGGGTGCAAAATGACCATTTTGCCCCTGGAAACCCAAAATGCCCATTTTACCCCTGGGACCTCTAAATTTCGATCCAAAGTCTACCAAACTCCTTAAAACATCCCAAAACATATTTATAAGTATTTCTTAGACGTAAACTCGAGCCCATTTCAAAACTTAATTGAATCATTTTAAAACTTGGGCTGGAGCTCCGGTTTTAACTCGAATCGACTCGAAACTTAACCAAACATTTCCCAACTTTTTACCACACCTTAAAAACATCTAAAAGGTCCTAAAACCATCAAAACCATACCAACAAGCCCTTCAAACCAGCCGTGAAAATTTCTGGAAAATAAACTACTAACGTCCCTCGAAAAACCCTAGCTCACTGAACCACCAATATTTCGACCCTAGCTCAAAACCGAATGGACCAGCTCCTAACCAACCTCTCCTAGGCCACCCTAGGACCCTACTTGACCGAACCATAACACGAGATCATCCCCATGCACGCTGGAAATCGCGATCGCTCGCTATACTCCAAGAAAACCCAACCCGCGGCTAATCTCCTACTCCCTCGATCGATCGTGCTTGGGGATGGTTCCAGGACATGTCGAACCTTTCCAGGCCTTGTCTCAGACCCACCAGGGTCTGGTACATGGCTTGGATCGGTCCTTTCATTGCTGGCCCGACCCCTGCACGCGATCTTCCAAAAACCGAGCCATACAAGGGACGCCACTCTCGATCTACATCAACCCTACTCAAGTCTCCACTCCAGCACTATTTCCCTTAAACCATGACATGCCTTGGCCCCCTAGCAATGGCAGCCATCAACCCCTTGCACTACAACATGAAGAAACATGATTAGAGAACAAAAAAGGTGCATGTATTTTAAGCAAAACCGAACCAATCTCCATGTATAAAGCTTGATTGAGAATTTCACATAAAAATAAACACACAAAAGCATGAATACATTGTATATGATACAGAAATAAAAGTATGTAGCATGCCTTTGCGATTCTAAGCAAGAAACTTGAAGGAATGCGCGTCGGGGAGGCACCAGAGAGCGGAGAAACGATCTTGCTTGAAAGAGAATGGAGGAAATGGTGGCTGCTGGATTTTTCTCACGTCAATGGGGTGGCTGGATGGTGGGAGGGACGGCTGGTATGTGAGGGTTAGGGTTAGGGAGTGTTTAGGGAAATATTTAAATAGGTAATTAAAATGCTAATGGGCCCTAACTTTGATTTAAAAAAGGATTAAATGGGTTTTGAGCCTATTAAGCTTAAAAATAGGCCCATCAAGTCCAAACACACTCCCTAAAAATATTTCGTTTCGGTAAGTTCTTTTTTGAAAATATTACCCGATCCCTCAAAAAATCCCTCGATTCGATAAAATTTGCGTACCGGATAAAAATAAAATCATGCGGGTAAAAATACCAAATAAAGCCCATTTTTGAAAAATACACTTAAAAAAAACTCCATATTGATTAATAAAAATTAATCCTTTCATAAAATAATTTTCCTGATAATTCCCCTGTCTTCGTTCCTCGATCGAGCGCGAAATCCATCTAGAAACCCTAATTCATGAGCTTTTAAAATATGATGAAATAAATCCCTATCATGTCATAATTATGCATTAAATGCATAAAAATAAATAAACATATATTTTAACTAAAATCCTTGATTGCATTCATTTAGGTTACGAAATTTAATTTTCTGGACCTTACATTTTTTGAGTCAAAAAATAGATAGTATATTAGAAATTTTAATAGATAAGATCCTTCAACCTTTCATATATGCTTTAAAAAGTGTATATATAAAAAATTTTGATACACTTTAATGCAATGATAAAATATAAATAATTTTTCATATATTAGTTTCATCCTCTTTTTTTTTTGAATTTTACAATAATTTGCATTATTATGTTATCTATATATTTTAATTTATTATCCTCGTTCATACTCACGGGAAATTTCGGGTCCGATCCCAACGAGCGTCACTATTTCAGATGTGGGCTTTAAGATTACCCTAAGCCTGAAATCAAGAATAAGACCGTTAGAAGGGGGCCAGGAGGGTGTCCTGGAGTAGCCACTCCGACGCTCAAGTCAGAGACTGAGGATATATGGGGAGAGCAGCTAAGGGTACTGCTGAAAACAATATAGTGAATGAATAATCACACGCTCAAACCTGGTATTTATAGGAGAATACCTGGACCTCTGATGGGCCCTTCACCTGTGGGCCTTAGATATGGGCCGGGAATTTGGGCCAGATCCGTTCACCTGTGGCCCTTCGCCTGTGGGCCAGATCTTGATGCGCTCATCCATGGGGTATCACCAGTCTCCCCCTCCCGAGTTGAACTGAACCGTAGGTTCAAAGTTCGATTAATAGTGTTAATCTTGGTTTATCGGCGATGAGGACGCACCGTGCTAGAAAAATTTATTTTGTTTGCCGTTAACGAACGATGGTCAGGTCGCGGGGATCGACCTACCCAGTCAAGTCGTGGGGGTTTGGGGGCAACGCCCCCAAAAGCTCTTCAGAAATAATCACTCGCAAGGGTGAGGACGTGCATTTTCTTTCTGCAGTTCGTCAATCTTCAAAGATTTGGGAACAAATTAAATCATATCGCAATCTTGTTCTGAAGGGAAAGAAATCAAATCATAATCCTGCCTTAGAAGGAAAGATTTGGTCTGGGCTCCCCCTATATATATTGGTTCCCTCCTTACTTCATTTTCACTTCTTCCATACAGAATTTCCTCTCCTATTTATTCACCAATCCCCCACCTACGCCTCCTTCGCTCAATCTCCCGTGCGCCCTGCACTCTCACTTTCACAGCAGCTGCGCCAAGAGTTCATTTGCCCAGCGCCGTCCTCGCCTGCAAGCGGGTGCCTCGCTACCTTCGCCGGCCCTGCCGATCTAGCCCCACGCCCTCGCCACCCAAGCGCCCTCGCCCACACACGCAGCCTCGCCCACGTCCCCCCGGCTTCTCCTACTCCGCGCGCAGCTGCTCGCCTACTCCGCACAACTCCTCTCGCCCGACCATCACCCTCGCCTACACACGTGGCCTCGCCGCTCGCCCTACACAAGCCCGCCCTGCGTTCCAGCCTCGCCACTATACGCCAGCCTAGCCCTCCACGCTCGCCCAGCCCATCACCGTCGCCCACACACGCAGCCTCGTCGCTCACCCTACGCCAGCCCGCCCTACGCTCCAGCCTCGCCACTACACAGCAGGCTAGCCTCGCCGCTCGCCCTCACCTCCTCGCCTCGCCCTTCACAACGCGGAGCCCATCACCGTCCCGCCCCCTTGGCCATCACGCCTCGCCGTCTCGCCCATCACGCCACACCTCCGCCCAGCCTTGCCGCTCGCCCTCACCTCCTCACCTCGCCCCTCACAACGCGCAACCCATCACAGTCCCACCCCCTTAACCATCACGCCTCGCTCTCTTGCCCATCACGCCACACCTCCGCCCAGCATCGCCGCTCGCCCTCACCTCCTCGCCTCGCCCTTCACAGCACGCAGCCCATCTCAGTCGCCCACACACGCCTCGCCCCCTCGCCCATCACGTCCCACCTTGGCCCAGCCTCTCCTAATCGCCTGCCCTACCCACACATCCTAGCACACTCGCCTCGCCATCTCGCCACAGCGCGCACGCTTGTCTTGCCACAGTGCTTGCTTGTTCCCTTAGCCCTTTGCCTCGAGTATTTACTCACTTTTCCTCCGGGTTAGTTTTCTCCCTTATTTATTTGGTTATCATTGAAATCATGTCTTCTTCCGATTCTGAGTCTAGTTCCTCGAGTGGCTCCGATAGGTCTAGCGGGTCTAGTGAATCTAGTGACTCTAGCCAGAGTAGGACCTCCCTAGCTGATCCTGAATTTACCCTCGATTCCCATGAGGAGGAAATCATCACTCACAACCGTCCTGGTAAGGAAGTCCGTCACGTGACCCAACAAATGAACATATCTGACGCATGTAACTTATGGTACGGTCATTTGTCGTCCCACATCCCTCCTGGTAGCGAGTCAAAACTTAGGACTTTGTGGCACATTCCTTCCTCTCACCAGATCATCATTCCTAGTCCAGAGGACCGACCCTACCTAGCCCCCAAGGGCTATTATACCTTTTTTCAGCACCACCTTGACGCCGGTCTTCGCTTTCCCTTTTGCGATTTCTTCCAAGAATTGAGCAAGTGTTATCAGGTGCATCTGGGTCTTCTTACTCCCAATGCTCTCCGCTTGATAAGCTGTTTTGCTGTGTTATTTCGGGCTCTAGACCTCCCTTTGAATTGCACAACTTTCTCCTTCTTCTTAGTTCTGTCCAGATCCAAAGAAGGACCTTTTTATGTGACTTCTCGGTCTAGCCATAAGCTTTTCGAGGGGGCTCTTAGTCAAGTTAAGGACTGGAAAAAATACTTCTTCTATATCCAGCCACCCACAGAATTGACTTGTTATACCGATTGGTATCCTACTTTCACCAAGCCTGAACTTTCCAAGGATTACAAGAAGGATAAGGAATATCTGGAGATAATGAGTGCATTACGAGATCGATGCTTTAGCATTCCCAAACTTCTATCTGAAAATATCCTGTGTCATGCTGGGTTAAGTCCCGTGAAAATTAAGCTAAAGGAGGACGCCTGTCGATATTCTCATCTCTTCACCATTTCTGTCTCTCTTTTGCTTATTGCGCTCTTTGACAATATTCTCATTCGGTTCACTGTTTTTATATGCAGGTGTTAGAGTCATGAATGCTGCATTGCTTCATGAGATTGCGAAAAAAAAGGCTGGGAGTTCATCATCCGCTCCCCAGAAGTCGGTTGTTCCAGCGGTCACAATGGGCACAAAGGGAGACAGTTGTGCTGCTGAGAAAAAGAATACAGGCTCTTGCTCTACTACTGCGAAGCGACCTGTTAGCTCCCCTACTGCTGTAAAGAAGAAGGCAGGCTCCTCCTCCTCCGCCCCAAAGCGATCCTCCTCTCCACCTCCTCGAGCCAAGTCCTCTCCTCCACCTGGTAAGAGGAAAGCATCCACTGATCCTAGCCCGTCAGTCCCACAACACGGTAAGCGCAAGATTTCTGAGATCTCCGTTGTATCGGTCTCCTCTCCAGAAGGGTCCGAGTCAGATGAGAGGCCTCCCCCTGAGTTGGGGGTATATCCTCTGTACACCGGATTCGGCCATCGTGAGGCGGGGTCCTACTCCTCTAGCTCAGAAGATAATGTATCAGCTTCCTTCTGACGCAGATTCAGCGTTCATGAGTTCACTGGGGTGGTCTGAACTCACTCGCCGGACATGTAGCAGTATCACTGAGGTATATTTATCCTTCTAGTCCTTAGATTGATGTCTTGATCTTCTTGTCGTCTTTTCACTCTTATCTATCTTATTCAGGGCATGATGTACGCCGGGGAGCTGGTGGAGAGCGCCAATGATATCAGGTCCATCGCCTGCCAAGACTTACGCGAGGGCAAGGCTCTCCGCGAACAGCTCCAGGCTACTATTGACGAGATGAAAGTGACACACGCTAAGGAGCTTTCGGAGTCCCAAGCTCGAGGCGACGAGCTTCTAAAGGAGAAACAGGAATTTCTAAAAGAGAAACATGAGTTTCAGCGACTGACAGAGGATCACGTAAAGGAGAACCAGAGACTGAAGGAAGAGTTAAAGAATACTCTAGCTGAAGCATCACAAATCCGTAGGGACCTCAAGGATGCCAAGGTGCAACACGCTTCCGAAGCCTCTTTATTCAAGGAAGAATTCCTCAAGTCAGAGGAGTTCAATGAGATCTGCGCCCCGAAAGCTTTTCACTACTTGGAGGTGGGTTTCGAGGGTGCAGTCGACCTCTTCAAGGCCCAGGGCTATCCTCCGCCAGGCGCACCTACTGACTTCATCGACATTGAGGGTTTCATAGCGAGTCTCCCCCCCCGATTCTTAGACTGAGCTCTTTTACTTACGTCATTTTTTATTTACGCAAACATTGTATGCCTTCGGGCCATATTCTATTATTTTCTGCACTGCTTTACTTTCCGTAGTACTATGCAACCTTTGCGATGTTTACATTTGGTTATTTCTTTTTGTGCACTTTTGGCATGTACGAACTCGCTTTATGCAACATTGAGTATTTTGTATTTGCATTCACTGCTTCTTCCGAATTTATTTTCGATGCTTTCAAATCACAAAGGTGAATAAAATCGGCAGAGTGCGAACTCTTCTGCTAGGCGATGTCTTAGTATGAAAATAAAAATTCAACGCCCTCGCTCTCTAACTCCTCTGCTGGGCGAGGTCTTAACAGAAAAATAAAAATTCAACACCCCCAACCCCTAACTTCTCTGCTAGGCGATGCCTTAGCAGGAAAAGAGAAATTCAACACCTCCACCCTCTAACCCCTCTGCTAGGTGATATCTTAGTAGGAAAATAAAAATTTAACACCCCCACCCTCTAACTTCTCTGATAGGCGATGCCTTAGCAGGAAAATAAAAATTCAACACCCTCACCCCCTAACTCCTCTGCTAGACGATACCTTAGCAGGAAAATAAAAACTCAACACCCTCACCCTCTAACTCCTCTGCTAGGTGATGCCTTATCAGGAAAATAAAAATTCAACACCCTCACCCCCCCTAACTCCTCTGCTAGGCGATGCCTTAGTAGGAAAATAAAAACTCAACACCCTCACCCTCTAACTCCTCTGCTAGGTGATACCTTAGCAGGAAAATAAAAATTCAACACCCTCTAACTCCTCTGCTAGGTGATACTCTAGCAGGAACAGAGAAATTTTTCTCCTCCACGCTACTCCTCTACTAGGCGATGCCTTAGTAGGAAACTTTAACTTTTCTCAGGCCCCAACTCTGCTCCTCTACTAGGCGATGCCTTAGTAGGAAAACTCAACTTTTCTCCTGCCCCAACTCTGCTCCTCTACTAGGCGATGCCTTAGTAGGAAAATTTAATTTTTCTCATCGACGCTACTCTTCTACTAGGCGATGCCTTAGTAGGAAAATTTAACTTTTCTCCTGCTCCAACTCTGCTCCTCTACTATGCGATGCCTTAGTAGGAAAATAAATTTTTTTTTTCACCCTCACAATGCAACAACCTTCATGAATTTAAAAAAAAGAACTTGATTTTATTTAATTCCAACGGATTACATAGGAAAATTCAGAAAATAAAATACATCAACGATAGAATCAAGAATAATATTTCCTAAGGTGATAAGCGTTCCAAGGCCTCTTCAAAGCCTTGCCTTGCACATCCTCCAAGTAATAGGCTCCAGAGCTCAGCATCTCGATCACTTTGAAGGGGCCCTCCCATTTTGGGTCCAACTTTCCTCTCTGCTCCTCTTGCACCTTCCTCAGAACCAAGTCACCTACTTGAAAGTTTCTCTGAATGACTCTTCTATTATAAGACTGTGCAATGCGGTTCTTATAAGCTTCCATGTGAATACTGGCAGCCTCTCTCTTTTCTTCCAAAAGATCAAGGTCAGTAGCGCGTCTCGCATCATTGTCCTCGTCATAAAACTCTACTCTTGCCGATTCCAACCCAATCTCAGCCGGGAGCACTGCCTCATTACCGTAGACCAAACTGAAAGGAGTTTCTTTGGTTCCTTCTCTCGGAGTGGTTCAGTATGCCCATAGGACACTTGGTAGCTCATCCACCCAATTACCCTTAGCTCTGCCAAGTCGAACCTTTAGACCCTGCACCAGCGTCTGATTAATCACCTCCACCTGACCATTACTCTGCAGGTAAGCTACAGAGGTAAAGACTTGTTGGATCTTCATCTCTTTACACCAAGCTTGGATCTTGGCCCCTTGGAACTGTCTCCCATTATCAAATATCAGTCTCCTAGGTACCCCGTATCTGCATACTATACTCTTCCACAGGAACTTCAGGACGTCATTCTCAGTGATTCTGGCCAAAGGCTCTGCTTCCACCCATCTTGAGAAATAGTCAACTGCTACCAAAAGGAATTTCTTCTGAGCAGGAGCTATAGGAAAAGGTCCCACAATATCCATTCCCCACTGGTCAAAAAGACAAACGGCCGTGACAGCCTTCATCATCACGGCCGGTCTGTGCTGCAACCGGGCATGACGTTGACAACTATCACAAGACATCACTAACTCTTGAGCATTATGCAGCACTGAGGGCCAGGAATAACCGGCGAGCAGCACTTTCCTCGCCAATGCATAAGCCCCTTGATGATTTCCACAACATCCCTCGTGAACTTCTCGGAGCACATAATCAGCCTCTTGATAACTCCAACACCGCAGAAGCGGCCCTGCAAAAGACGTCCTAAACAACACTTCTCCGACTATCACATAACTTGAACATTTCGTCTTCAACTTACGAGCCTCGCGAGGGTCATCAGGAAGCTTTCCCTCCTTCCAGTACTCAGTTATAGCGGTTCTCCATCCTCTTCCTCTTGCTCAACTGCAGGTGAACTCATGTGAGGTGTGAGTTCGACCTGAAAGACCACATCTCTATTCTTCCAACTTCCCATTGTCCCAGCCATTTTGGCCAGAGTGTCTGCCTTTTCATTTTCTTTCCGGGGAATCTGTACAAATGTAATCTCTGTGAACTTCTCTCTGACCCTGTCCACTTCTCGACAATACTCAATAAGTTTCTCATCTTTCACATCATACGCTTCCTTCATCTGTTGTGCCACCAGCTGAGAGTCAGAAAAAATAAGTACCCGGGTAGCTCCCACATTCATGGCTGCTCGAAGTCTTGCCAACACAGCCTCATATTCTGCCTCATTGTTGGATGCTCGAAAATCCAACCTAACCGCTAATTTCACCTCCTCCCCAGCTGGTGAAATCAGTACCACCCACACCCCGCTTCCCTCCTTCGAAGAAGAACCATCCACATATACTTTCCAAGGGTCCTCATTTTCTTGATGCACGGTCTCAGCCAGAAAATCGGCTAAGGCTTGTGCTTTGATAGATGTTCTTGGCTCATACTGGATGTCATACTCTCCTAGCTCAGTAATCCACTTGATCAAACGGCCAGACATATCCGAATGAGTTAGGATTCTGCCCAATGGACTGTTATTGAGCACCACAATCGGATGAGATACGAAGTAGGGCCTCAAGCGTCTTGCCGTCACTACCAAAGCCAAAGCCAATTTTTCCAACCCGGAGTATTGGATCTCTGCCCCTTTGAGTGCATGCGAAACATAGTACACCGGCTACTGAACTGACCCATCTAGGTTAACAAGGACTGAACTTACAGCCCCTTCAGTGGCAGATAAATATACCCGGAAAGGCTCACCCGCCGTCGGTTTGGCCAGGACAGGAAGCTCGGCAAGGTACTCTTTCAATTCTGTGAAAGCCTTCTCTCAATCCGGACCCCACTCAAATTTTCTCGCTTTACGCAAGGTCCGGAAGAATGCTAAGCTTCGGTGGGCGGACCTCGAGATAAAGCGTGCCAGCGCAGCAATCCTACCTGTCAGCTGCTGAACATCTTTGGGTCCCTGGGAGAGACCATATCTTGGATAGCTTGAACTTTCTCGGGGTTGGCCTCGATCCCCCTTTCTGTCACCATATAACCCAGGAACTTCCCACTCCTCACCCCAAAAATACACTTTTGAGGATTCAACTTCAGCCTATAGGACTTGAGGGTGGAAAAGGTCTCCACTAAGTCAGGTATGAGCTGGGTTGAATCCTTAGACTTTACCATGATGTCGTCCACATACACTTCGACATTCCTTCCCACCTGCTCAGAAAAGACTCTATCCATCAATCGCTGATACGTGGCTCCGGCATTTTTGAGTCCAAAGGGCATGACCACGTAACAGAAAGTTCCTTCAGAGGTGATGAAACTCACTTTATCCTGATCCTCCACAGCCAAAGGGATTTGATGGTACCCTTGATAAGCGTCCAGCATGCACAAATACTGATGTCCAGCTGTGGAGTCCACCAACTGATCTATCCGAGGCAAAGGATAACAATCTTTAGGTTATGCCTTGTTGAGATCTCTGAAGTCCACACACATCCTCCACTTCCCTGAACTCTTCGGGACTAGGACAACATTCGATAGCCAAGTAGGAAATTGCACTTCTCGAATGTGCCCAGCCTCAAGCAATTCACTGACCTCTTTCTGTATAACTTTATCTTTCTCAGGCCCGAAATGTCTTTTTTTCTGTTTTACTGGGCGAGCATTCGGCAAGATGTTCAACCGATGCTCCGCCACATCCGGGGCCGTCCTAGTGAGCTCTTGAGCTGACCAAGCGAACACGCTTAGATTGTCCTGTAATAAAGCAATGAGTTCCTCCCTAACCCTTAGGTCAAGGTCACGGGCTATTCTGAGCATTTTCTTTTCGGGTCCCAGCACTATGACCTCCGGTTCTTCCTCCATAACCTCCCAAACCTCCTTCCTCGCTACGGGCAACCCACTCCTCCCCCTTCTAATCATATTAACTTCCACCCGCGCCCTCTTCCCCTCGTCCTTCACCATCCCTTCATAACACCGACGCGCGAACTTGTGGTCCCCGCACAAGACTCTCACTTCCTTCTCCACAGGAAACTTCAACTTCTGATGATACGTGGAGGCTACGGCTCTGAAATCCTTTAAGGCTGGCCGCCCCAGGATTCCATTATATGATGAGAGGGTATCCACCACGGTAAATGTTATCATCTTTGTTACCCGCCGAGGGTCGCGCCCCAAAGATAGGGCAAGAGTAATTTGACCCAGCGGCGGAATGGCATGTCCCGCGAACCCATACAGAGGAGTGGAGACCGGATCAAACTCGAACCCTTCCACCTTCATCTGATCCAACGTGCTCTTGAACAATATATTTACAGAGCTCCCATTATCAATGAAGATCCTTGCCACATCGTAGTTGGCAATAGTGGCTGTCACCACCAAGACGTCGTTATGAGGAGCCACGATACCTCGAAGGTCTTCTGGCCCGAAGCTGATGACATGATCTTGGGGTAAGTCTGCATCCCTGGATATCTCAAAATTCTCCAACCTCCTCCCGTGTGCTTTCCGAGCTCGCCCAGAGTCTCCATCAGTAGCACCCCCCGAGATCATGCGAATCATTCCTCTCGTGGGGTGGTTATCTTCATCTGCTCTCCTCCTCGGCTCGACAGGTTCCCTAGGAACATCCTGACCCCGCCCTTATCTTCTCGGCTCTCCGACCCTCTGGTTGATCCAAGGAGGACCTCGACCTCGCCTAGGAGACGGGCGAGGTTTCGGTCGGTCCCCGGATGAGGATGCCTCTCGTTTGTCCGCCGGAGTCATCCTAACACTGCCCTCCGCTCTCTGCGACTTCTCTCACCTTCCCTCTGGCTCCCTCACCTCCATTACCTTATCGTGATTCCTGTTCAGAGGAACATGTGATGAGAATTGTCCTCTACTTCTATATTTGTCCACCTCCTTTTCCCCTGAACCTCTCTTCCTACCTCCTCTCTCTCCCCCCTCCATCCTACTTCCCTCGGGCCGCTGCTCCATCCTTCTATACCGTTGGGCATCCTCTAGATTTACATACTTCTCTGCCCTAGCCAGCAAGTCATCATAGGTCGACGGAGGTTTCTTGACCAGTGATTTAAAAAACTCCCCTCCTCTCAAGCCTTGGGTGAAGGCACTTATCATGATGTCCGAGGTAGCCGATGGTATCTCCAGTGCTGCATTGTTAAAACGCTGGACAAATTCTCGCAAATTCTCAGACTCCTGTTGTTTCATCACGAACATGCTCAAATAATTGTTCTGGTGCCTCTTGCTGCTAGCGAATCGGTGCAAGAAGGCAGCTGAAACGTCCTCAAAAGAACATATGGAGTTGGGCTGCAGGGTGTTAAACCACTGCTGGGCTGACCTCACCAACGTGCCCAAAAACACCCTGCACTTCACTCCATCTGTATATTGGTGCAACAGAGCCGCATTTTCAAATCTCCCCAAGTGTTCCTCGGGGTCAGTATGTCCGTCATACTCACCAATGTTAGATTGTCGGAAATTCGGAAGAAGCCCTTCCTCCAAGATGGCTAGTGAAAAAGAGCTTCCTCTCTTGGGTACCGGCGCTCTGCTTCCTACCTGCTCCCTCAACCTCCGTATCTCCTTCCACATCTCCCCCATCTCACTAATCTCCCCAGTTGGGAGGGGTTGTGTCTCCTCCACCCTACTCTGGTGGACTTCAACATTTTCCTCACGTTCCTGAGGGGCCGCCTGTTCCTCTACAAACACAGACTCTTGATTCCTTTTCATGGCCTCATCCACTGTCTGGGTGATAAATTGGCCCAACTGCTCCAGGGTCAAGTTCCCCACGTTCTCATTGGGACGGGTTAGCTCGACCCTTGTCTCGTGAAGGGGCTGCTTGGTTCTTGTCTCTTGACGAGGTTGTTCATGTCTCATCTCAAGACGCGGTTGTTCATGTCTTGTCTCAACATGAGACTGTTCGAGTCCCCTCTGAGGACGCGATGATGCTGAGGTAGCCCTTCTATTTCCTTTCCTGCCTACCATCTCTACGTCTCAACTCAAGACTTCCCACAGACGGCGCCAAGTGATACTCACGGGAAATTTCGGGTCCGATCCCAACGAGCATCACTATTTCAGACGTGGGCTTTAAGATTATCCTGAGCCTGAAATCAAGAATAAGTCCGTTAGAAGGGGGCTAGGAGGGTGTCCTGGCGTAGCGCCTCCGACGCTCAAGTCAGAGACTGAGGATATAATGGGGGAGCAGCTAAGGGTGCTGCTGAAAACAATATAGTGAATGAATAATCATACGCTCAAACCTGGTATTTATAGGAGAATACCTGGACCTCTGATGGGCCCTTCACCTGTGGGCCTTAGATATGGGCCGGGAATTTGGGCCAGATCCCTTCACCTGTGGCCCTTCACCTGTGGGCCAGATCTTGATGCGCTCATCCATGGGGTATCAGTCGTGTAATATATGTTTTATTACAAACTAAAATATTTTTTAAACTTTGGTCAGGTAATATTTTAATCAAAAACCATTTTGTTGTAGATCTTTACGTTCCGAAATTCTTTCCTCGAACCAAGCTCCATTTTCATCCAAATAATTATGGTATAAATCACTCAATCGTCTATTCCTTTACACTCCTTAATCAAATTTGATTTCTTTGCCACGTCTATTTCACTAGTATCAAGTTCCATATCAATGATACAATTAAGAATAGTACAAATTCATATGTGTGGTACGTGAGGATGGCTGCTATTAGGATATATTTTTTCGAAGTAGGATGGCTGCTATTGAGATATATTCTTTCGACTTCGAAAAGGACCAATATATGATATTATACTAGATCATAAACTTATACTATATATGTAAGGTCCAGGAAATTTAAATTACGTAACCTAAATACATGTAATCTAGGGTTTATATTTAAATTATGTATTTAATGATTTTATGCATTTAGTGCATAATTATTGCATGTTTATGATTTATTTCGCGATTATTTTAAAGTTTCATGCATTAGAGTTTTCAGTTGCATTTCGCGCTCGAAGGAGAAACGAAGACCGGGGATATTTAGGAAAAATAGTTTTATTGAATGATTAATTTTAATTAATTAATATGGGGTGTTTTAAGGGTGTTTTTCGAAAATTGAGCTTTGGTGGATATGTTTACTCATTGGGTCATATTTTTAATCGGTACGTAAATTTTATCGAATCAGGGAATTTTTTGAGGGTTCGGGCAATATTTTCAAAAACGTACCTAAACGAAATATTTTTTGGAGGTGTTATTGGGCTTGATGGATTGGTTTTAATGCCTAATGGGCTCAAAATCCTTTTAATTTTTATTTAGGGCCCATTAGTGCTTTGTAATCCATTTAAACTCTACCTAAATTGTAATGCCCGAGATTTGATTACTGTGGTCAGATGGTACTGAATTGATAGAATTAAGGTTGTAGGAACTCAAATGGAAAAGCCAGGCGTCGGTACAACTCAAGATCCAAAATTTGTACAGAAGTCGTGGCGCCCGAGCGGTAGAAAGAGACCGCTCGAGCGCCAATGGTTACCAAGAAAAGTTCTCGGACAGAAAGTCTGGCGCCCGAGCGGTGGTTTGTGACCGCCCGAGCGCCAGGGGATAACACTAAAAGTTTTCGGACAGAACATGCCGCGCCCGAGCGGTATATTTCAACCGCCCGAGCGCCGCCTGAAATACACAAAAATTCTGAAGAAGCCACGTACGAGATTTGCATGCAATATATATATGTTATTCACTCTCATTCTCCTCCACCTTGCAACCAGCACCACCGAGAGAAGCATTTAAGAAAGCTCAAGATCCTCACATATTAGACATTTGATTGTGAAGAATCCAACCATCCGATTTTCGATCCGAGTTTAGATTCTTGTTCCTCGCCTTAAGAGCTATCAAAGGATGTAAGTTT